>NW_017275315.1:0-175371 GCF_001594065.2 Cyphomyrmex costatus | reverse complement strand
AAAAAAAAAAAAAAAAAAAAAAAAAAAGAGTAAACCCTTGTGAAGCTCTCTCGAGCAATTTCGCGCAAAGTATTTTTCTTCTCAATATTTTGCAATATCTTCTTTAATATTCGCATACCGATAATAATGAAAGATTCATTTTTAGTATGTATATAATATATATTTTTGAAATATAAATATAATTATAAAATTCAAATTTAATTGAAATGATAATTATTGTCTGAAAATATATTTTTTTCAGAAGAACAATATATTT
This sequence comes from Cyphomyrmex costatus, assembly GCF_001594065.2. Lineage (NCBI taxonomy): Eukaryota > Metazoa > Arthropoda > Insecta > Hymenoptera > Formicidae > Cyphomyrmex > Cyphomyrmex costatus. The sequence continues at coordinate 175,115 of NW_017275315.1, read as the reverse complement.
ATATCTCAGAGGAAACGCGTTGCATGTATAAAAACACGAGACGGGACCGCGCCCTTCCAGCCGCAGAAGTTACTGTGACAGAGAAACCGGAAGCGCACCGACACTACCGACGCAACGGAAGTTCGGGGGCTGAACGCGATCCTATTTCTGCAGTCGCGTCTCGGTGGTAGTATTACGACGGATGTGGCAAAACTGTACAGTCATGACTCAAAAGACGTTAGCGATGAATTCTGCAAGAAGAGAGGCAACCAGAGACGGCTCGTAAGATGCACCGCTTTCCTGTCTCTCAGAGAGACATTTATAAGAGATATTCAAACAAACATTTCATATTCATGTATGCGAATAAACAAAATTAAAGCTGAAATACAATTAATTCTAGCAATAAAATCTGTCTACACATGTATATGTAAAATTAATTTATTCTTATTATTGTTTTATTAATGCACATTAGTTAAATTAAACAATTATGGTTTACCACAATATAGTAACTTCGACGAAGTAACACGCGATGGAAAATTTCTTGACAATCAAGACGATTAAAGTAAAACTACATAAGAACATGGAATTTATCGCTACCGCTGCTTGATACCATATACGCCCGATATACCACGTCTAATTTCCTTAATACGAACTATCTATTAGCCAAGTGTTCCGCTGTTACCTACTTGCGTGCGTATAAAAACGTGCGCGCGTGAAATAGGAGCACGGGTGCATACGGCGTGCGCGGACATTATTATATATCTCCACGCATGAAGTGCTTAATGCAATTACATTTCACTCAGTAAGCTCGTTTCCGTGTTACTAATTAACGGTCATCGTGGCGTGCAGATAGGCGCGACGATATCAGCCTGATATCAAATAAGCTTTCTTCGTAATAAGATGGATTGTAAGGCGAAAATATTGCAAATTATGTAAGAACCATGCAATAAATTAACGTGGAATAATGTAAAGGAGACTCTCGAGGTCTGGTGAGTGCAAGACCATCGGTTTAGTGACCCGAGGTTCAATCTCTGCCGTTCACCTTAGGATTGTTCTTTGCGATATGTAATACTATAGCGCTCCGATATTATAGTCCGCGAGTCACCACGCAACTTCTCTTCGAGTCTTTAATTATTGGGCGTAACTTTTAGTGACAGGCATGCGAGAACTATTAATGTCTAGTTAAATAATTACAATAAAAATTTGACATAAAGAGAAAGCGTATATTATTATTTGCTTGAATTAAAGAAACACGACATAGAAAATCTTAAAATTACAACTTCTGCTACTATTTTACAGTTTACAAGAAAGGAAATAAGGAACATTTGAAGAATTAATTGCAACCGTGTGTCAGCCCATACTTTTTAAGAGAATTCGAAAATTAGTTTTAAAGTTGAGGAAATTAAATCTAAATTAATGTTCTCAAGTTCTTCAAAAAAGGAAATGAAATCACCGCGTTGCAGAGGAACTTTATACTTCCTCTTTTACTTGACCAAGATGCACTACACCGTTCTTATTTGCAAGCATTAATATATACATCAGAAGAGCAAATGAAAATTGGAAACTGTCCTCGTCGCCCGACACCATGGACAACTTTACGGCCGGCCCTGCTCCGGACCAGACTATTGATCCTACCGGGGATGAGGGAGACGACGGAGAGAAAACAGAGAGAAAGAGGTGGATAGAAGTAAGGGGTGCCACTCCAGATTATTAACCCGTCGTGAACTCGTCTCCGTCATATAAATTTCGTAGCATTCCATTTACGCACAGCTTCCACCCCACGTTCAAAGTATACGAATGGCAAAACGACTTTTCGTCAAACGGCTGACGAGTTCTGGGTGCGCGGGACATGAGGGATCCGTAAATCCATTTGCGAAAATCCTAAATGTCGATGAAGAAACTAATCCTGTTGTCGCGGCACCACCGGTCCGTATCTCGTATTCAATTACGTAATCTCAAAATCTAAAGATATCTATATACATTTATGTGAACTCATTACAATATAATTATGGCAAAGAGGTGTCAGTCATGATTAATTATGATAAATATTTATATATACCTTACTTGACAAATGTAAATTGACGAAATCTTGAATATATAAAAAATTAAATACCTATATACGAGATTGAGATAAAAACACAAAATTAAGGAGTGGCAGACTATTTTCGGATAACATATGTCATAAAAGATAGATTCTGATTTGGGATAGACCCACCCACTTGATTCTTTTTGATTAAGAGTATATAAATGACAAATAAATTTTAGGTTTCGATATCTTGTTCCATCCGTGTCTAAACTAAATTGAACAAGACATCGTTCCCACTTTCCTCAAATATTTATTGCATTATTTATTTGCAAAAACCTGTGAATGTCAGCAGTGTATATATTCAGCTCGGATCCGTGGGTTCGCTAAGCCCAAATGACTGTGCGGATCAGTCATCCCTGCGGGATGCAATACTTGTCATACTAGATTTTAGTGCACAGCCATCTATGCGGTCGACTTAATTTTCTGCTCATGTAAAACGTCATCGCGATTAACTTCACTAGATTTCCCAGAAGGCGAAATAAACGAGAAAATCGATAACAACTCTTCGATAATTTAACATTATTAGATTTCACATGCAAAACAATATGTCAAGAACTTGTGAAACTTTACTGTTTCAATTCTATGAATAATAAGAAAATATAAGAAAAATATAAGAAAAAACCACTAAATTTTATATTTACGCAAGAATCATAATGATGTTATAATATCACACTCGTATTTCTAGAATTTTATCTCGATCTAGTAATACATCAAAGATGCGAAGAAAATATGACGAACGTTCATTGAACTATCGTTCAGCTGAGCGAGTAATATCTCGATCGTTAGCCTTTCTCGGGTCAAACAAATTTACACTTTCAGAAGGCTGTTTCTAACAGTTGATGATCCAACATTAATCCGAATCTATTTAAGCGATTTTTTACAATCAAGGTAATTAAACTTACTTCAATGCACGCATTTATCATTCATTTATGCAAAATGTGATTGCTTAGAAACGATGTGTATGTATATCGGCACATTATTTAACGTTATATTTAAACTCTATATGATATTCATTCTTTTATATTGTAAATTTCTAAGATTTGTAACTGCATATTTATTAAGAATTTAAAAAAATTAATTTAAAAAAACTAAAAAATAAATAAATTATAAAACGAGAGTGTGTGTTGAACCCATAACCCTTTTTCTCTCCTTTTTCTATCTTTCTAGAAATATAGATTTAATCTTATTTCGATGACATCTTACATTTCATCGTGTCTGGACTCACGTCGTCGCATTGAACAAAGAACGATGGCGCAAGGTCGTCTGATAGAACAACGGTTCGTCAAAAGATCAGACCGAAAGCCTAATCCATCTGGAGCTGAGGTCGGTACGTCCGAACTGAAATCTCATTAAGAACACCTCGATGCCCTGAGATTTATTAACGAGTTTATTCTACCCGCCTTAATACGCGCGGAGGTGCGACCGTAGCGGAGAGTCAGCAAGCCGGGTTGAGTCGAGCCGAGAGCCGTAGAGTTTCAATTAGATGTGGTCATAATAATGCGCGACCCCCGGCCCGCCGTGACGGCCGATGGTTGATGACCCGCCTGAACCTCAGGAGGAGAAATACCCACCACCCCGCGAACGGGTCCCCAGGCTTTTCCTTCCACCTTCGTGATACCGAGTTGTTAGTCACAGCGTTTCCGGGTTGCAGGACGAGATTCTTTCTACCGATCACGACGTGTCACGCCACAGCTTCGCGTATCCTTCTCCTTCTCGCTCTCTTTCTCCAGCTCTAGCCTCTTGCCTCGCCCCCTATACGATCGCCTCTCAGCTTCAGGTTGGTCCTCTCCTTTTCTCTCTCTCCTATCTCTTTCTCTCGTACTCTCTGGTCGAGAGCGCAGTCACCTATTTCAAACGACTATGCTCGACGGTCGCCTCAGGTTGATCCGACAGCGACGCACGAGAGAGAAGCCGATCGGTGCAATCAAGAGGATCGGTTCACGACGAAGGTGTAAGGACCGCTCTTTTCCTCTTCCATCTCTCCTCTTTTCTATATAGATCTTATTTACTTCCTCCGACGGTTAGCGAAAGTAAAACGATGGATTATACGCGCGAATGCATATTGCATCGGCGAAAGGGCGAGCGAAAGAACTTCCAATAGCTGGCCCACTTTCCGTATTTCAAAGATCGACCGAGATATTGCACGAAGCATGGATTACGTTGTAATTGCGCCAAATCGTACGCTAGAAAATCTTACCCATATCGATTTGTTCGAGCTTCGCTTAAGCTTGCTGTATCTAGGTCAGCAGTTTCGATCAAAAGAACGTGAAAAAACGTTTGAATAAGATTTTCTTTTTTGTCACGAAGAAGAACGTCCTTTAAATTTAAGTTTCAAAAGCGAAAAGATAAATTCAAACATTGTCTATTAAAGATTCTCTCGTACATATCTTCTTATTCTTTATGAGATATAAAGATAACGTTATTAATTTATTATCAATAAAGAGCCTCCAAGTGTTATCCTCCAAAATACATTTGTCATATTTTTACAAAGGAGAAATTTATTATTAACTGCCGTAGAGAATTTGAAGACGTCGCAATGGGAAGCTTCTCGAATCGGATTTAATGAACTGTCAAGTATCAGAACCACTGGTAGACACGCGATTTTCCAGTTGAACATCCTCTCCGCGCGCGGCCTGTCCCATTGTTCGCGAATAATGCCACCCGTGTTGTACACGCGTGTTGTGCCGATTATGTCACGTATTGCAACGCGTGGAATGCATGCAAACAAAAACGTCGTCCCCACACGCCGGTGCCAGGCCGCGAGAGACGTGTTTCCGAGGCAACGGCATTTCCATCCAGCGCCCAGACGTGTCGAAAGTGCCTGACATTAACGTGAGAAGGAGGAAGTACGATGTGCGGCGGCGACGGTGCCACGGAAACCGGACGGACGGTATCGAAATTATAATGTGAAAAGTAATGCGCGCGGCGCGTCTCGCTTTCTCGGCGATAATAGATTATCCTGGATTATGTAATAAACGCGATGAAAAATGTACACGCCAGGAAACAACGCCTGATGAAAGTCTTCCGTATTCGAGGGAATGAGAGTCTGTTAACGTAAGATCGCTCGGTATGCATAAAAAAAAAATGCGCATCGCACGGTTTACTTTTTAAATATCTAGATTATGAACTCGCTCTCTTACTCTCGTTCTTGCTTCTTTACGACTCTTGTATAAAATATTCGACGTAATCACCATAATTTCTTAGACGTAATTACTACAAATTGCTTGACGTAATAACTAATAATAATCGCATCGTTCAAAATTGAAAGTAGTTCACTTTATTGAGACAGGCAAAAGTAGCATTGAAAAGAATTCCACGCGTTGCGTTCGCTTCCACGTATTGTAATATTTATTCGTTGTTGCAATTTTTCGCAATGTTGTGGGAAGTTATTGTCATGAGCACGTTGCTTGGTATTGCATTTTCCAAAGACGTGCGAATTGTAGTGCTTAAGAAGAAATCGAATTGTACGCGTCCAGCATAAATTATTATTACAACTAAACATAATTTAACGAATTATTAGATCTCTTGAAATAAATCAAATTCTAACAATTTCTTTCCATCCTTTTTTTTTATAATTTCTATATTAATATTAATAAGAGAACTGAAATAAAAAAAAATTTGTACGTGTGGCGCGCGCGCGATAATCTAATAATTAGATATTATAATGGTATAATAACTAACGTAACTCGTAGCTGAGAAAAAGCACACATTCGTTATCTTCTTCCAGTCTTTTATCTAACAAAAATCTTTATGTGAAAAGAACTGTTATCGGAGAACAAAAGCAGGTAGGTAGGGTGAGAACGTTAATTGCCGGCGTTATGGCCGACTCGTACATCATCCTGGGGATAGATTAGTGGAAAAGCGTGCGCAGGATGCGCCTGACTGAGCGAACGAATATAGCTCTCAGTTCGAAAACGGCGCGGCGCGTTGTTGGAGCGACTAATGGACACCCCAGGTGAAACCATCAATAACGCGAGAAATTCTTAATTAATTGCCGCATATGGTGGCTAATTAAATGCGATACACGCCACGACGCTGGCGGCAGACATGCCTCCCGCATCGTCCTTCCGCTTTTTCTCTCCTCCACGCGCTTCCCCCCCCCCCTCCCCCCCGTTCCTTTATTTTATTCCTTTCTCCTTTTCCGTCTCTTCCTCTCTCTTTCTCTCTGTTTCGCTAACATTTTTACTCTCGTTCTATCGGCGCGCGATTTAATTTTTTAAGTAATTTGCCAATTTTTATATATAATGCATTCAGATAAAAACCAATAAAAATCTATACATTATCTTAGCCATTACAAAAATGAATGAAAATATGCTCGTAATAATCGTACGTAATAATTAAATAAATATTATTAACAAGAACAAAAAAGAAATATATACAAATATGTGTATAATTCCATTGTTATCCAATTAAATTCTATAAATTATGTATTTATTTCTATATATATATATATATATATATATTGTATTAATACGATTCTCTTTATGTTTTCGTAATTCGATAAATTTAAACATTAACATCAAAGAAATAAACGCGATATGAATGTCGCGTCATTCATGTTAAATTTCGCAAAACTTTTCTTTCGACGTTAATAATGACGCCTTTGAAATGTTGCTTTATCCAGACCTGCACCCGTTGCTACGTGCACGACGTTGCAGCTTATGCCAAGAGCGAGAACATTGGCATGCAACCTGACAGGTCACGACAGAATGTTCGCGGCATCCCAACGGCAGCAGATTGAAGCCGTGCACGAAGCAACCGTCGCTGTCATGGCCACGGGGGATCTTCTAGTATCGAATTTTTTTCTATCTCGGATTCCTTTCCGAACGCTATTGTTAGATATAACTTGCTATGCACGCTCGCTAAATATTGTATTCCAAAAGGGTCAACAACATACTCGCACTTGCACAAACGCATCATAAATTTTTATATTCAATCGTTTTGCTTAATCGTTAACAGAAAGTTTTGAAATAAAATTAAACAAAAAAGAGTTGGAAAACGTTTAAAATATTAAATATCATGTAAAATAGTCACACATTTAGAAATATATTGCATTCAATGAAAGAAAACAATTATAAATTCATAAAGAGATCCGATTAATGTAATTATTAAACTGCACATGTAAAATTACAATTACTTTCAATAAGTAAATAAATAATTTGTATGTTTCTAATAATTTATTGTATTATAATTATCGAATAAATTATCATTTTACAATAATTTGATATTCATCGTTAACGTTTCTCTTTTTGAGTGAAGATTAATCTCTTTTTAATAAATGCTATTATAATATCTGTTCTCTTTACTTCTATCTTATTTAATTCTTTCTCCCGTAAGTCTTCTTTTAAGTAAAGATTCTATCTCACAAAAGATTTATATACAGATATTCAAATTTTCTTTATTGTCCTTTTCGTTTGCGACAAAGGGATAAGCTGCTGTTATCAAAGTTACTATTATATTATCAAGTAGTTATCTGTATATGTGAAAATGAGCTCAACCGTATTTTATTACTCGCATCTCAGATTTCTTTCCAGTCCAATATTTATACAGGACACAGGCAGCCGCTGAACTGTTGGTATCATGGAAAATGAATCGTCGCTCGATCTTCGTCGCTCCAAGCTCTCGCATGCACCTCTCTCCACGCATCGATGCGTGCATTCGAAACGCCGGAGAGACTTCTAACGCTCGACGGCGGCGAACGTTACAAGGAGAGTTACCCGGTCCCGGATGACTTGTTAATAAACCGCCGCGGTTCGGTTCGGTATCGCGTGTCACGAAATTCCATTTGTCTGACTCATGTGTGAGAGAATGCGTGTATCGCGTGAACACACATTATTATGCATGAGCGCGTGCGTTTATCCGTACACTTGATCTATGTATACGCGAATATATTCTATCAAGATGCACTGGCACTGATTGTAAGACGCTCGATCGCTGTCAACATTTAAATTGTGTCGAATATCGAACGTAAAATCAACGTTATGACATGTATTCCGTTTCATTTTAATTGTTAAATCATCACGTACAAAGGAATTAAATTAAAAATAAACAAAGTATTAATATTAGAATACTTTTCTATATTACAGAAGATTCTCAAAATCTTCTTTCTCTTTGATTCTTGCCAAATATCGAACAAAATTAACTTTATGACATATGCGTGTATTCTATTCCATTTTAATTGTTAAATCAAAACATACGAAATTAAATTAAAAAATAAAATTGTATATTACACATAGAATCTCCAAAATTTTCCAAAGCATGTTACTGTGTGTGTGGTGTTTACATATATATATATATATATATCTTACACAAATATATACTTGTATAAGATACGTAAATACAAATTATTAATAATTATAATTATTTATTGTAATTTAATTTATAGTTTGAAAAGATCAACACACGTGTATATTTATCACACATTTAAACATCTCCTGTATCAAATTATCATTAGATCTGAAAGGATGATTTCGAGCTAAGGTTAAATATTTAATCATTCAAATTCTAATGAAAGCCGTTATGAACTTATAATCTTCGTAACACCATGACGCGGGTAGACCATGATAGAACCTGTCGACCGAAAAGCAATCAGTGCAATCAACATACGGTAATGATTGAGCGGCTTAATAGGACCGGCGCGTGATCTTAAACACGTGTTTCGAACGCGAGCGGAAGAAGGTGAACGTACCTTTAGCAACGTCGCGGATACTGTTCTTCGGCCTGCTCGTTCGAGGCTGGTTATACAGCAGGCCGCAGTTAGACGTTCGCGTGCTTTCCACTCACGTGAGTGCCGCGTAATGCTTAATATTTCACTTAGGAACGCGCGAAACGCGGCCGCTTTTCACGATTATCTGCTTGTCGAGCATATTTAAAGACACGTATCATTTTGGCCGTAGAAAAGTATGCGAAATCAAGAGCTCGATCTGTCCTTGATAAGAACTTAGCGAGAAGAATAACTATGTTGAACGTAATAATTTTCTTACGTATGCGGTCTCTACTCGCACGTGGCCACGTACAATGTAAGCGGAGTTCCGATCTGTTATGTAATCAAGCGGCCTCTCGTGTTTGAGAATATATAGCAACGTATGTCGGAAAAAAAGTCAGAAGGTAATGTACATACAATATCCCATCTGCTTCGAAACGTTTACTCCCCATTAAAACGTTTCCCGTGTCAGCAGGGAACATAATAGTACGATATAAAACGGCAGTTATATTTCTATATGAAACATTTAGCACGATATATATTCGCGTGACGACTGCCTTTTATAAGGACAATGTTATGCAGAACTAATGCTAACTGACAAAATTTAAAAAAATATATATCATATGTTGTGAACCGGCAGCATAAAACGCTGCTTTAAATTTAATTTATTCAAAACAGGTTCGTTTGGTGAGTTAGCTCGTTTTTACGTAACATTAACTAAAATAAAAGAAAGAGAGAGAACCGCACGGAAACGCAAAGAAAATTACGAAAGGCAGTCAGTCATTTACATCGTTATTCTCGTATAAAGAAGTTCCCTATGGTGCACGCCCTTCTCAGCGAAAGGGCTAATTAGGCGAGAGCGTACCGGAAGATTAGAGCGACCGCCCGAGTCTCCTCTTTCTCATCTCCGCCAAGTAGTAACGGTAAATCGAGATCAGTCAACCTCCGGGCGAATCGAACGACGACGACGACGACGACGACAAGCGATACCTTCATGTTATCTCTTCATGAACATTCGCGCATTTACATTTACAACGGTGTATTATTCTCGGGCGCTTGAATCGCCGCTTCGATGTTTGCGCGCGTAGGACAAAATTTCTCCGATAATATAATCGGCAAACGGTGGACAGATCTAATTTACGGAAGGCAGCTAATGGAGTGGAATCGCAGGCATATTGGCCGGTTCGATACGTACAATGGGCAGAACTAGTGCGATTACACGCAGCGAGATACAATTAATATTTAACAGGATCGTGGGTGAAGATTTGCACAATGCGAGCAATCGCGTAATCCGAAGCAATGCTATATCCCACCATCGTGGGCTGTCTAGTTAATGAAAAAAAGACGAGACAGTTGCGTTATTATTCATTACAAAAACGACACCGGGCGCATATCGCAACGCAAGCCGGTTTTAGGTGGGTGGTGATACTCCATAATGTAGAAGCGCGATTTCCATATCGGCCGCCGAATGACAATAAGCGTTCCTTGAGCACCTCGCGCTGGATATATCGCGCAAATTTCACGTCATGCTTCATCGTACCTATCTCGACAAGAAAAGTAAGTCTAAGGTGGAAGAGGGAAATAATACCCTCTGGAAATATAGCGATGTAGCCAAAGAAAATCTGAGGGACAACAGTATCGTTCTTGTCTGAGATATACAAGAAACGTTTCGCATATAAAATTGAATGAAGCTAAAAGCTGATTTGCGTGAAATCCAATTCTTTTCGTAGAATCGAAATATCAGATCTATAAAGTCTTGTAAATGACGCGTGTTAATGTTTAGAAGCTAAATTTAAACTTGTCGATATATTCTAAGAAAAAATTCGTCGGGTGCGATTTAAGCAAAGTCGTTCGATGATGCGTACACGCATCGAAGAAGATACGATTTGGCGGCAAAGGACGGATGCACCGTTACGTTTTCGTCGGTGCGAATTCGTAGAAAAACCATCGATCCTACCGTCTCGATAAATCGATACCACCGACGGCGCGCAGCGTGCGTCATAAATAATTTATCTCGCAAGGCTAGCACGTTGTACAAAGGGAAGGGATTTACTCACCATAATCGGAGCGCGATCTCGCCGCTCGGATGCAGAAGAAGGTGATCCGCCGACCGCAGCATCTGCAACGAGAAAGAAAAATCTCTTTCATCCGCGCTAATTCACCGTTAGATCAATCGGCGCGATATGCTTCCGGCACCGCGCACGCAAACGCGATGCCGATAGAGCGAAGGAGAGAGAAAAGAAGCGAGAAAAGTCAGAAGATCGGAAATATCGTAAATTTTAGAATGGCGAGAACGCGAATGTGATAAAACTGGAATCACTCGTGCGAGAAAAGCCGCGCTACTCCGCGCCTCGTCCGCGTCGTCGTCAATAAAATCGCAGAAAGGACGACGCTGACCTCTCCGCGCAGCACGTCGCATGAGACGACGATTCCCCGCAGACACCGTGCTAGTGGACGCTACCCTAAGTTGTTAACGTGGGGATATATTCCGCGGGGAAATAGTCCCGCACGGCGTGCCTTCCCGCGAGATTATCTCTACTTCAAGATCATTGAGAATCGCATAAATAAAGCGCAATTCAAGAAACGAGCGAACTACATTTACTACAGTCAGCGCGGGGAAAAAGAACGTAGAGTAGCGCGGGCAGAGAGAGAAAAATGAGATCCAGATTCTGGCTTCAACGCGTCTTAAACCAGTACGTAGTGCACGTATACCGGGAAATTTCAGTCTTACAAATGTGTAAAGGTGAAAGGATATTTTGATGAAAAATATTAGAGAATATTTCTGTCAAGAAACTCGGTTAAAGAACTTGTAGATAAAAAGTACAAAGAATTTAGTGTCAGTATCCATATTTTAGTCAGAGTGCTGATATTGCTTCTTTATCTACATTAACTTATTAAACTTTACAGAATGGAAAATACAAAGCGCTGAAATAATGTTATATTTCAAGGCAAGAAATAATGAATTACCGCAAATCGCTCTTAAGAGAATCTGTATAAGATTTTAAAACTATACTCTCATTTTCTCTCTAAAGATTAATAATTAATATATATCTCAATTATTGTTTTAAAGAAATAAATATTACATTGGAAGAAGAGATTACTTCTCCGAGCCCTTCGGGAAGACGCGAAGCCTTCCCTCGTAGAACGCGATGCGTGTCGAACGAAACCACACCAGCCGACTTTTTTCCGGGAACCGTTCGGGAATCGTGCAGGAAATCGTAGTTCGTAGGGAAGAACCATCGCATCGGTCCCGTTCGGCTAACCGGAATTAGCGTCGTTTATTTTTCCAGTCTCGAAAATCTTAAGTTCAGACTGCACCATGCTATCACTCCTTCGCAGCCGCGAATTAGTACGCTATAATTTGGCCAAGGCGCACATTAATCTTCTTATCGTTCGACAAGGAAATAAACCAATCGCCGGCGTGCCTCGTAAAATATGTTACTGTGTAATATATCGCGTGAATGTACATATATTATTAAATAATTTCGTTTCGCCTATAACAATGGTAAGAAGCGTGTGAATAACGTCACTCGATATTCTAACGCGTTTTTTTTAGGTCCTCGTTATTATTTCTTTCGACACGTGGTAGTTTAGATTTCCATTCGCACGATCGTTAGAGACCAGCCTTGAAGCGCTTTATAGCAGCTTCGAGTTCGAAGATCTGCCGCTCTCACCCGACAAAATCAACACGTTGGAAAGCACGCGGCTGCGTGTAAAATTCCACTCGCATCGCTAAACGTAAGTGATATACGTATAAAGAGAGGCTCTTGTGAGAATTACGATTTAGCTTGCGAGTAGCGCGAGTAGCGTTACACGATACGATCATTATCGTCGAGGACTTTTCTGGACTATTAAACCTGCGTGACAGCAGCGTAACGTTATAAAATCAAAGGAGGATAAAGAGCGCCGTGCGAGATAGGCAACGTGCATAATAGTGTCGGATGATAAGAAGATAAGAGCCTTATAGAGAGAAACGTGTATACTCGGTGTCAAGTTTTCATATCGCATGCCTAGTTGGTCTTAGATTACGACTAACGATACTTATGGGAATCGACGGGCTCACTTTCTAGAATTAAACGCACACGCAACAGACAGAACAATACATACTCGACGAAATGCTTAATGAAATCTTTATAAGAGACGCGAAAAACCTTCTATCCTACGTATATACAATTATTACTCGTCATAATCCTGGGCTCTAAAGACCTAGATGATTTTCAATTCTGCATTATTCTGCCTCAAATTTAGATAGGTACAAAACAAAAAATTAAAAACGTTTCGGATCATGTCATTGTATTCTTGAACCAAAATTTTTTCAAATTATTTAGGGTTCACGAAAACTCTTCGAGAAACACAATTAGCCACTAACGACACAGTTGGACTACAAAAGCAGTGAAAAAAACAACGAACCACGAAAGATGGTATAGAATTGTATTATAAAATGACCATAATTAATGATTTTTGACACAATATACTACAAATATGAAGCTAGTTAAAAAGATTTAAAAAACAATTATTTCATTATTTATATAGAAGAAAATTTTAACTGTAGCAAAGAGTACTTCAGTGAAGTATATTTCTCGCGCGTTTTGTATGCACTCAAAAAGAGGACAAGACCGATATAATATTTATGAAGTTGCTTTGTGCTGCCAAATTGAAGAGAACCGACGAGAGAAGCTGATGCTTGCAGATGCATTCGAAACTCTGTCATGTAGGTCCATAAAGTCCCCGTTATTCCGGCACTTGCAAATCGCTATTATCACCGTTGTTATTATTGCGGTGTCCAATACGAGCAGCATAACAATAACCGTCCATGCACATAACGTCGAGTAATGACTTCAATTTTAAATTAGCATACATGACTGGCGGGCTCATCAATCCGCTTACAGTGTCAAAGTTTACAGTGACGCGTCGGTCAACACCTGTGCTTTTATTAAAACTTCATTGAAATAATTTAATTACAGATAATGATTGCTCAAAATTCCGGAATTAATAAACGGCCGATAAACGCTCGCAAGGGTTTTAATAATTAATAAACGATACGCGGAACGACAATTTCATGACACCAAACGTCGTTACTGCGAAAGTGGATTAACCTAAATTATCTTGTATAATCGATTTAACGTCGCGACTACGTTTTGCTTTTGCATTATGGACTTTTCATCATTTCATACACCATGCGGCGTGCTACTATTGCCAATGATACGCGAACGTATCGATCTTTGAAATATTAATACACATCATTACTAAGCAAAGCGGTAAACTAGACATGGTATATGAACCAGCGACCCCCCCGCATCATTCGCCTCTGCGATCACGGCGCATCTTTGCCGATAAACGACCAACAACGGCGACTATAACGACGACAACGGTAGCGTGTAAAACGCGGGCGTGCTTATCCGTGGCGCGGGGAGATTTAATCTGACCGGCTATTATATACGTGACGTACAATAACGTCCGCTCCTCGGACGCTCTGCGCGCGGTGCTTACGGAGCGAGAGCGAATAGAGACGTTCGAGCGTGCAACCGCGTTGCTCGTGCGATGCAAAATCGATACTTTCCCCCGCCGCCGCCGCCGCCGCCAAGCCGAGCCGAGCCGAGCCGGCCCTCGCACTGACCTATCGGGCGCATCGGGTAACTGGGTGAACTCTGTAGGAAGGCGATAATAAATTAATCATCTAGTTATCGTGTACAAGGGCGTAATGACTACTCTGCAACCTTGTTGCACACGCATGCCAGGTTGTTTTCTCGATCGGCGGCGACGCGAGATTCCTACTATACGCTCTCCTAGGAACCACCGCGCGTATATAGATCGAAATAAGAGAACCCGGCGAGTTCTCCCTACAATTTACATGGGAGAATTGTTTATTATTGTGTATGTAGCGCCTCTCTTCATTATCATTAACGGATCTACACAACCGGGCTTGATATCGCATACGATCGGAATTATCTAATAATTGTAGCCTGTCTCTGATTTATGGTGTATACACTTTTCGAAATCGCCTTAATCACGCGAGACCTCGAAATGCTCGTAACAACAACGCGCTCAACAACGTATACGAGCGATAATCGTCGTGCACATTTCGATCGAAAAACGAGACGAGACGCGACGAGACAAGTATAGTAATCCCCACGGAGCATTTTACGACGAGACGGATTTTACGCATCTCATAGGTTTCGCCTCGTTATATAGTTTCCTACGCCGTTGGACGTGAGCCATACCGTACACTCGTGTCCTTTTAAAGGCGCATTCACACGTGCCTCTGCCCCGGGAAGGCCGTAGGAAAGCACGGGGTTGTGCGTGCAACTCGCGGCTATAAATAGGAGGTATATATACAGGCGCGTTATTTCCCTTTAATCCGTAGAAATTGCGCGATATCGCGCCGCTGGCGCGCGATAGTTCGGGGACCGGTTTCCGCTAACGCGTTTCCGAAGAACACGTCTTTCCGCGCGTCATGTCTTTTAATGCGTCTCTTTTAATGAAGAGGTTCCCACGAACATCCTAATTACCGCGCGAGATTATTATTACGCGACATGTGTGCGCGTATGCCGTTAAACACCGGAATCTATTCGATCAATGGTCGAGCCCCGATCAGTTGATATTGTAAAATTAAACGCAAGAGAACATCTTATTGAGGTGAAGATGCAAATTGCGATGGCACATATCGCGCGATTAAAATCTCATTCCTCGATTCACTCTCTCAGATGATAATTTATTTATTTTTTTTTTGTTTTGTTTTTGTTCATCTCACGTTTCGTCACACACTTACATGCGTAAGTAAAACGTACGATATAATCCGTTCGCAACATTCGTCTTGTGGATTTACTAATTTGGAGCAAACGAGTGAAAGGGGACCGGTCAAATTATTTCGCCGATAGTCGTAACCTGTTGTTAAGTACGTGCGTTCGGCGAGAGGCCGCAGTCTTAAATCGCGAATGGTAATACGACGTTGATCGTAATGCGATATTAAGTATAATATACGATTTCCACGTTAACGACGGGACACAGCTTGCAATCAGTCCCCAACGAACTTAAACAACAAAGAAGAAGGTCGTCGTGTGCGTCTGGCTGGTATCGTAAATTAAGATACGTGATTTCTTTAAACGTATAATTCTACATAGGAATTAAAAATGAAGATTATAGAAATAATGAAAATTAAAGCGTTCAAAGCAACTCATTAAATAAATTACGACGCAGCAATTTAAGTTTAATCTTCTTAAATTAAAGATTAATCTTCTCGTGTTCTCTCACAAGTGGAAGTTTTAGATATTAAAATTCTTCATTTAGAAACACATAGATAAAATAATGATACGTGACACAAAGTATTTTTTTTTGTTTGTTTGATCGGATATCATTGCTTTTTAAACGTTCTTCAATGTTTACCGCGAGCATGCAAGTCATCGCCCCATCGAACATCTTTGACATGCGCGCGATATTTTCACCCATTAATAATTTATACACGACGTTTCAACGCGTTGTACCTCGTGGCGCAGTGGGGTGTACGAGGGAGGCGTTTACGATATCTGCCGATAGTTTCATAGTTCGTATCCGCATTATTACGCGTGCGCGTATCGGAAGGTAGATCCGCACCGAGATAAGCCCGATCGACGAGCGGGAGAGGAGAAAAAGAAAATATAGCTCGCGAGATTAATGGAGCCGACCGAGCGTTCGCGCGCGCATACGACGATAGGTCGAGGTTCTCAACACTTTCACCGAATAATACGTCTCGGCACGTAATTCTCGATCGCTAATTGCATCTCGTAATTTTAATTAATCCGCGTCGCGTACAAGGCGTGCCGGCAGGAAGACAGAAATTCCTGCAATCAGCGACGTTGTAGGAAAGACGTGAATAAGTGATACTTCCACGCGCGTAGCATCTTCCGCGAAGATTCATCTCGCGCACTACGAGTAAACAAGCTGCCGCGGTCTTTCGTAATGTCTTCCGATATTTCATTACGATTGCATAACCAACGCTAACATGCGAGATTGCCCGCATTATTAGTTATAGAATTTTTCAGTCTGTCATCGACAGAAATTACGTTGCCGCGCGCGTTAAGTTTATCGTTCTATTGTCAAAGAACCGTAATAAAACATTTTCGCGAAATACGTGATAATTTATTACTTACACGGGTGTCTATGAATAACGAAGTAATACGTAAAATAATTATACTGTTTTGACGTTTATGGTTACATAATGCAGAAGATGTAAACGCGACTGACTGATAAATGAAGACATAATTATGGTCTATAATGGATTCGTATTGCAAGCGGAAAGGTTTACGAGTAGGATTTCAAAATGTGTGTGTGTTAACACAGGCGTCCCGAAAAAAGGCCAAGTGGCACGCATCTCATGGGAATGCTAAATTATTAAATCTCTCGTGAGAGACAATAACATGGAGAAAGAAGAAGGAGTCGCGGGATTACTTACGAGAGGGAGATGCGAAAAAGGCGAAAAACCCTTCGATTCCTCTCTTACGGTCTATTTTACAAGGATCCAACACTTGCGCGCGCGCGCGATTCCTAATTCTTCTTGCACGCGATCTCGTAATCCTCCTGACGGACCTCATCAGTTTTGAAAATCCTCCCCGTAAAATATAGCGGATTTCCTCGATCCGTGCGACACGCTGATCGATGAGATTATAACGAGAAACGATCGCCCGAAGCGAACTTCTCTGTCGTCGTTATCTTTGGTCCAAAGCTATACTTTAGTTTTACTTTAACGTAAGAGAAGCTATCTATCTCGATTTACTATCGTAATACTTCAAATCTAACCAACGCGCGCCATTCTAATGCGTATCGATAATAATCAATTATAGCTACAGAAAGTTTTTCGTTAATCTCTTCATCTAAATTCGATATTCATAATATTATACAACCAAGCGAACAGAAAATTTCTCAGAAAAATGTAATTCAGATAAAAGTACAAAAATCATTTCTAATGTTTTATATAATTATTATATGTATTAAATATTGATAACATTTCTAAGAATTCTTTCTATTATGGCTACATTAATAACAAATCTATTTTGTTTTTTAATGTCTGAGGAGGGCTCATCCGAGAGACGAAACTTGTAACATATTTATATTTATTAATACTTATCTATATATTTTTATTATCGTAGTTAATTGTTTGAAGGCGAATTAAGTAATGTTTAAATTAATTGAAAGTAGTGATTAATTACATGTTTTATTGTTGAACAAATATCTTTTTGACTCTTATATCGCCCTTGACATCATTTTGTTTAAATCTATTTTGCTATAAAAAATATAATTTGCAATTCCTAAAATTTAGATTTGCGAAAATTCATAATATTAAATACACAGAATATCAATAAAATATCCTTCTTTCTTCTTCCATTAAAATTCCATTAATATGTATTAAATTAATAATGCTCACGACACTGACATTAGGTACATACGAGTATATTGCTCAATAACACACAGATGGAGCGATGGATTTAAATCAGTTCGGCGTGAATCGATTTCCTATCTCGGGGCGGATTAATCGTCGATAGAACACGTGGGCTACCGGATCAGTCTGCCCACACTTTATACGCGGTCCACGCTCCGCCCGGCACGTAAGTTCGAGTGGGTTACAAGCACATACTTTCTTCGTTAACCCACTGGGAAACAGGACTGGCGCGTAAGTAGGAGAAAGAAAGAGAGGTAGAAGAAAGGGAGCAACTGGAGAGATCAGCATTATAAAGTTGCATATGCGGCTGCTTTATACCGACTCGTGCATGAATTGATGTCGCTTATATACTTTTACGTAATAACAAACTCACCTATAAGAGATAAGTTTAGGTTCGCGTCTTCGAAAAAGTGGCACTGCTAGGTGGATGTACAAAATGTTATGATTTCGAAAGCGAATAATCATGATCGATTCTTTCTACTTGTTTTTTCCTTACACAGATATGATGCTCGTAAATTTTCTTTGTCGGATATGAAAATCGTATTCAATGTATAAGCAATCGATATCGTATAAACAGTTCGCTATTAAATATGTAATGTGATATGGAATAATCCATTATTAAATATGTAATTTGTTTTTCAGACGTTGGGTGTGCTCGTGCTAGTCACCACAAATTCTGAATGTAAGCGCATACGATTTGCGTACATTAATTGCGTAAAGTGAAATCTGTAAAAAGGTCTATCACTTTTTATCTTTCTTAATTTTAGATTTACTACAGTGGCAAACCACGCGCGCACAAACACACACACACACACACACACAGAGCAATGAAAGCATTTCAAAGTACAACATTAATGAAACTAATTAATTCTGTCTTCGAAGCAAGTTTAAGTAAAATATTCATGCACGTATAAGTAAAATGTAAGAAAAGGAGCTCCAGCTTGTAAAGCTTCCGATTTATGCATAAATTTTCTCAAATGCAAATACCTTAGCAAAATAATAAAGTTAATAAATCAAAAACTGCAATTTCTGTACTAAGGATATAGAAAGTAAGTTGTCTCGAGAGGAACCGTTTTATTTACAAGTAACTACAATTTTCGTAGAAACATAAATGGAAATACGCGCGCGCGCGCGCGCGGCTCGCTCATCGGAGTAAAAAAAGCGCATTAAAATCTTCGACATGACGAGTGTCGTGTACGCGACATACGAGAGCGCATATAAATCTCTACGTTGACACGTATACGCTGCACCACGCATTTCCGACTACTATTGTGCATCCGCGCTTCCCGGTTTTCTCTCCTCCGAACGAGCGACGCGACGCTTCCTTGCAACGTAATTGGGAAGTTTCCGAGAGAGGCTCGTTCGTTCAGTGATCGGTCGATCGATCGATACCGCCGCCGCCGTCGCGGTAGCGTCGTGGCACCGCAGCCTGCGCAAGAACCTTGGAATTCCGCAAATTCCTGCGGTACCGTTTGACGCACCCTGCGTGTACGCTTTACACACGAGAGCTTCTTTCGACACTACGCGCAGATCTTCCAGGGTCAATGGCGTAGACCGTAGACGAAGAGGAGCTTCGAATGAAGAAATTTCCAAATAACCGTCGATTTCACTACGGAGAAATCAAATCTATATGTCGTCACGTTCCTTTTATTAAGCCGACAATATAGATAAGAATCCAGTGATCAAAGCATCGCGCCAACAATCACTCATTTATCTGACACAAGTTTTTAAGCTGACGCACAAAATAAATATACATATATTACTTATATGAGTCAACTATTCTGTATGTGATATGAAACCAATTTTTCCATACTTTATCAGTGTATCTTTTATTGTAGGTTATCAACGATAAAATTTTCGCCGCAGAGAAGTGATTTTCGAATGAATTTCAAGGCTTTCGCTTACGCTATTGACTTGGGATACGTAGTCGCGACCACGCACCGTACTGTCGGATATACAGAGGCCCGCGCGTGTACACATATCTTTAATATCTTCGCGGCGAATCGACATTCATTAGGATGCATTGGCATTCTTTCTGGCCATACATACTCAAGGAAGGAACGAACGGATAATGGTAGAATCTCTTCCTCGTGCGGCCTTAACGACCAAGAAGTCCACTATCCCGCACATCCCTATATAACGTCCTGCATTGTACTTCCGCCGATTAGCTACGAACAACGACTAATAGCTCAAGTTATCATTTTGCCAGCGTACATCCGCATAAATCAGATTGCTATTCCTGATAATTTATAGCCTCGCGAGTATAGAATTAATCAAACCATAGTATCTTAAGAAGTTTAAAAGTTACATACACAATAAATAAGACTTAATTAGAATTACAAAGGTTAAAACAAGACTAATCAATTTTAAAATAGCTGCGCGAAAGATATGTTAATTACAATTAAAATCGCGTGTCAATATATTGACGCATTGTAAATTACATCGTGTAATAATAATGCAAAAGAAATGCAACTCGTAAAAATAATCATTTTGCGGCTCTAACCATAGACGCCATAAAACGCGTTATTTTTACTTACGGTCTGCGTAACAAATCGTTGGTATGCAGAAATAAATCGATTCATCGCGTATGCGGTGCAGCAATAAGAAGAAGTGCTGCCGCATTGGTGCGGATGACGTCAGCAGTGACGATTGATTAGGCGGAAATAAGCATCGAGGAGCCTATATAACCCCGCATTAGCCTAATGACCGCAAACGCAGGTGATCCGGTGATCTACGATCGATGCTCTCTCTCTCTCTCTCTCTCTCTCTCTCTCTCGCCTGGCACTCGCAACAAGATATCCGCGGTGAATCCTATGGATAATCGCCACGGGATCACGGTCACGGATCCTGAGCTCGCGCTCGCATTCGTCGTATACGCGTGTTTCGCGAGATAACAAGTTGCTCGCGCGTTCTCGTATCGCTGAATGCGCTCTCGCGAGGCGCGTACATACGCGCCTGTTTATTCAAAGTTAAAAGGGGGAGAAGAGAGCGACGCGCGCGGACCGATAAGGTAATTTATATTCCGCGTTAAATACACACCGGAGCCATTTTCTTTGGCCGCTAGTCTAGTAAACGGAGTAATGACGTCGCTTGATAAAGAACCTTAATCAAGCTTACGGATGATAAAGCGGGCCTAACGAAGATGTAAGCCCGGCGATTAACTGCGTTGGAAAATCCTATAGCTGTCGGTCGGTTATCGAGATATTGATTTCACGTGTTTCGTTGCGTCTACTGGGAATGTATTTGTTTTTGTTATGCGATGATCGCGTATATTCTGAAACTACACATTTATATCTTAAGATAGAGTCACAGAAAATTGAAACATTAAATTTATATATTTACAATTTTAATATTACATTTATACATTCTATAGATTTCAATTCGTGTATCAAATTTAGAATGCAATATACATTTTTACTTTATATTATATGAATAATACTAACACGACGTATTTTAATGTCTATATATATCGAATAAATTGGAAATCAGTCTCCAGATAATACGCGACATTATTAATTCAAAAATACATTAAACTACCATGCATAGAGCAAACGCGGAGTCATACCGGCAGCTTTTGCAGACAATCGATTAATAATTAAATGCCCGTAATGATGATCGGCGCGCGCGCGTGTTTCTATGACGATTAATCGGTCTTGCGAAACACACACAGCAGCATACGACGAACATATTTCACGATTATCTACGCCATTTCGTGCCACTTATCATCCCTCATCGATGACAAGATAAAACGAATTTTCCACGTGTACCACTTCAAAAACAATGGTTTTCGGTGCGTGAATTAAAACCGCGAGCTATTTAAAGACAATGTAATTGTGGTTGCAATTACGTGTAACGCATATATATTAAGCCAAAAATCAATATAAATGTACAAGTTGCTCCCGAAATAAATAAAAATGAGAGAAATTCAATTAAGGTGCAAGAGAGCGCACGAGCGACAGACAGCTAAATCAGCTAAATGTAAAAGCGATAGCTGGTGGGCTGTGTTATTTTACGTTACGAAAAACGGACGACAAATCGATAAACGAGCAATTAATCGGTATTGGATCCAGTTGAATTAGCATTTAAAGGACCTGACGCCTTTTAAGACCAGGGGCTAAACGCAAAACGGCATGGGAATTCATTAAAGGCAGAATTAATAACTCCACCGTCCGTCCATCAGTCTAATATGACTCTGTCTTTTACATCCCAGCCCCTTAGGCAGGGCAAAAGTCTTTACGTGCCCGTTCCATCTTCTACACCTCTCGGTTCTCTTACCTCTCTCCTTCTCGACCGACCCTTCCTCTTGGATCGGAGAGAAATCAGATTCCCTCCGTCTCTGTATTCATCCCGCCGACGTGGACCATTATTATCGCTCCGCGTGTATTCGCAAAGCGATTTAGCAATACAAATCGATACGGAAGACACGATTCATACAACTATAATCTTCCTTTTTTTTTTTCTCGCACAAAGGCCGCTCCTGAAATATTATCGTGGCAAGCCAATTAACTTTCAGCGGCTGTGCCGCTAAATATTTTAGGAACCAAACATTTAAATTAAATTTCTTTTATATATCACTCGATACGATTTTTTACTTAAATAAAAAGTGAAATCGGTGCTATTTTTTATTTAATGAATTCCTCAACACAAATTCGATGACTTTTAAGTATTCATGTATGTACATACGATTTATTCAAATTACATTCGGATTGTGTATTCACGATACGGAGTCCATTGCTTCAATGGCTCTGCCGTTTATCATGTTTTTATCCGCGCAGGAAATAAATAACGGTGTTTCACAGATTCTATTTATCGTGCAAATACAGTTTAAAAATCTATCATGCTGTATTAAATTTATATTTGCGCAAATTGTCTGTCGGAAATGTGACTTCCAATTGTTTGTAACTACATAAAGCACGGACGATCGCACCCTAAGGCTATAAAATATTGTATTTCTAGTCGTTACCAGAATCTCATTTTAGAAGTGTATCAGCTAAGAATAAAGAAAAATTTGGAATAAAATGTTATGTTCTAAAACGTGAACAATTCAGTAATTACATTTTAATTAGAAATCAATTTCAGAGGCTCGGTGGAGGAGAAGAATAATACAAAATGACACAAAAAAATGCATCATACAACTGTTACGAAAATAAATAATTAATTCTGCAATGACAAATAAATTAATAATTTATTCAGCTTACACCTTTGTTATCATCTAATATCTCTTTTTTTCCTTTCTGCTTTCTACATTACAACTTCTCATTGATACCATGGTGTAATAAGAAAAGGTGAGACATTGCGCATAATGGCGGTGGTATAACCAATCATATTTGGGTCCAAATGCAACCGCAAAATTTGAATACGACCTGCCTCGCCATTGTTTAGGCCAACATTAATTCTATATATTTTTACATTTAATCTTAAATAGAAATACATTTTAATTATATGTTATTATTTGCGTATTTAAATTTTGCGGGTGCATTTGGACCCAAACGTGATTGGTCGAAGCCGTATACTACTGCGCATCCACGGGAATGTCTCACCTTGTCTTATTACACCATGATTGATACGACATTTACTCGATCGTTAAAATACTAATCGCGTAACTTAATAAATACTATCCGACATCTAAAATGTCTTTAAAGTATCATAGTATATATTCTAAAGATTTTTTTCGCATTTTTTTTGAATATGAACTTTTTTTATCGTAAAGAATATTTAAAATAATTTAAAATACCACTTTGGGCACTTTTGCTACTTCACCTCAATTTAAAATCCTATGACGTACTACGTAAATTTTATCAAATGTATTGTGTTCAGTGTGATAAAGTCTTAATATATACGGTGACACTTCGGAAAGGGAAAAAAGTAACTTTTTGTCAAACAATATGTAATTGATATCTGTAAGGGAAGATCATACATATTTATATCGGTTATTGCGCGACGTTTTACATGATATCTCCGATCTTTTATACGCAGCACGCACACATACTCCTTCCTTTACTCCATTGAAGGAATAACGTGAAACAACTTTCAATAAATATCTGTCGTCTTACTGTGCTTATAAATCATAAATCGCAGGAGTTACTCATTCGCGCGGTCTTAGTACTAATCAATTGTAAGGAATAATCGCGCGCGAGCAGCATTTATAGCGTTTCGTACTTCACTTGATCGCATCCCGAGTAAAACTACGACACACTCAGAATGATTTCAATTGCTACCTGCTGCTTTGCATCTTGCCGCATGAATGATAACAATGTGACTGCGCGTGAACAGTAACACGCTAAACGATACAAAAACAAAGATCAATAATACTGAACATAGCGTGTATAGATCAATTGATAGAAATATATACATAATAACTATATATAATGTTCTGCTTATTTCAAATAAATTTCAACGAACTGCAGTTATACATTTTACAAATTCATTTATCATTTAAAATATAACTAACTATATTTATGATATATATAGATATATAAATACGAAATTCTTTTCCGATTTAATCTCCATTAATATTCGTGATTCATAATTTATTAATATATAGGTACTTGTAACAATCCTCCTTCATGAATTGAAATGTAAAAATTTAGAAACTGTTCTAAGTAGAATCGTGAGGTTCGTAACATATTTTCACAAGTATATAAAAACTTTTGAGTGCTTATATTTACAAACAGCTTCTTCTAGCGATGAGATTTACAAGAAATCGTAGATATTTAGATATGAATAATCATACGTCTTACGATACGTACGCATAAAATTAGAATACTAGTCATAAATTCTTACAAGTTTTACAAGAACAAGTTACGAGTTTTACGATTCTGCCTACAATTAACCTATATATATTTCAAATAAAACTTTGAGTTTCTTCAAAATGCAATTAAACTGTACGAAAATTCTAACTGATTTCTTTGACAGAAATATAATTAGAAATACGCGGACTCTTTAATCGCAAGCGGAATAACGCGCGTGCAATTTGTATAACATATTAAAAGTTTATGTGTGTTCGCGAATTATAACACATTCCATACGCTCGAGTGATCTATAATAACGCTAAGTATATCGCATCTAAAAATGCTCTCTCTCTCTCTCTCTCTCTCTCTCTCTCTCTCTCTTTCTCTCACGAATATGGAATTCGAATGCAATTAGAAAGAAAACGGCGTGGCGCGCAAACAGGCAGTTATACGAACAATGCTCGATTTATATGTTAGGCGATCAAAGCACGAGCGACTTTCTAGTCGCGTGTTGCCAAGTAGCTAGTAAATCGCTCTCGGCGTTCCGCGCCTAACAACTAACGTAGACTATGTATGCAATAACAAACAACGGTAACCCAGAAAGATAGAAAAAGCGAGCGCTTATCTTCGAACGCTCGTGCGCGTATTGCATATTTCTATTCGAAAGACTATATACTTGAAGAAAACAGGACAGAATAATAGAGGTTCTTCGTGTCGAAGTACATATAATACGTATTACATTTCTATGACTGACCCTCCGCAACAATGCCAAGACTTTTCTTATTACCTCTCTTCTCAATAATTACGTTCGACAGTTATTATAAGATATTAAGGAACGAAGGAAAGTCGTCGTCTCTATTATTAAAGTAAATAATAAAATGTAAATTTTATACGTTACTGACTCTCGTATAGTCTGGATATATCTTGAGAATAAATTACAAAATAAGAACTCGGCAAAACGCATACCTACACACAGCGGCTGCGAAACTTTTTGCTCGCACGAGACGCAGTTAATTAGTGTAATTCAGACTGCAAAGGGAGAGCGCTTACCCGCTGCTACGTTTTTCTGTTGGTCATTTCGCCGTCGCATAACCACCTACGCTCGACATGATCGCTTGCAAACAAGCCAATTTCGCGTAACAAGCATATACGAAGAGGAAAGTCTCACCTCGAAAGAGGAAAATAAAACCGTGTGAAGGCCCTCTTTAAATTTTGAAAAAATTGACTTTCTATAGTTCATTCAACTTTGCCCGTCGTTTGAACATGTATATACATTTCGAATTTTCGTTTGCACACTTCTGGAGTTAAAAAGTTATTTATTAAAAATTTTGAGGAGCTAATTTTACACTAATCACGAGCAAATTAGATTTA
Organism: Cyphomyrmex costatus; assembly: GCF_001594065.2. Taxonomy (NCBI): domain Eukaryota; kingdom Metazoa; phylum Arthropoda; class Insecta; order Hymenoptera; family Formicidae; genus Cyphomyrmex; species Cyphomyrmex costatus. Next base: position 148,833 of record NW_017275315.1, on the reverse strand, counting down.
TCTAGTCTTAAAATGTACAAACGAGAATCTATCGATTCTCATGCTATTTTCAGTACAGTAACTCTAATTTGAACCTATCTATCAGAGTCAACCATCCTCATCAATTTAATTGTTTAATAACTTTTAACTAAGGGTTTGCAAACAAAAAATCGACTTGTTTCGAAATATACAAACAAAAATGTATCGAATGTTGTTATTTCGATTTTGTTTCTTGAAAATTCGAGCCGAAAATGTATTTTTTGCAGCGTAAAGCCAGCCTTCCAACATTTATTTGTTAATAACATTTTAACGTAAAATAATAATATGACTCAATAAGAATAAAATTTAAAATAAATTAGAAGGGCTGCGAGCCAAAACAATATCATTTAATTTAAAATATAAAAATAAAGATAAACGTTATTTTAGAAATTTAATACAAACGTTCACACACACTTTATTTTGGAATTAAAATTTGTATTATTAAAAAATCATACAATTTTAAGTGTAAACACTAGAGTTCGTATTAATTATTTTTAAAATAAAGTTTATGTAGTTTTGCTCTGTTTATGGCGTTTATCTTTATTTTTATATTTTAAATTAAATGATATTGTTTTGGCTCATATAGCTCTTTTAGTTTATTTTGAATAACTTTTTAACTAAATGTGTGCAAACGAGAATTTGAAGTGTGTATACATACGTAAACGATGAGCAATCGAATGAGCTATAGAAAGTTAATTTTTTCAAGAGTTGGGGGGCCAACTTCTCACGAGTGGAGAATAAAGGGTGCGAAGAGCTGCATCGTTGGCGTCTTTACGACGTCGCTGAAACAGTTTCATATCGTACGATGTCCGATCAACGCAAGAGAGGTTGTGAATCCTAAATAATGATAATAACAACAAGAATGATGCTTGCATTATGCTGCAACCGAGGGAGCCCGGGGCTCCCTCTAAGGTCCGAAGTGCAGAGAGAAATTCGCTCTCGGACGAGATCGCGCGTTCGTATTTCCCTCGTGTATGGAACGTAAAACCAGCGAATTGGCTGATAAATAAAAAGTATTTGACTTCCGTCAAACGGGAAGACATACTCTCGGCGAACGAGAAGGCGTTAAAGTTTTATGACGATGCCAGGAAGATCGCGTTCTACCAATTTTCACGTTGGCTCGGCTCGTCTCAACCCAGCAAAAGTCAAGTGTGGTATACGCACGCAAGTGAAAACCGTCTTCCTATAATGGTCGATCAAAATGTTTAACACTTACAATTTCTCATGGTGCGTTCTTGACACGCGGTCTCGTATACGCATTTATTCGTAAAACGAAACTCGTTTGCTAACGCCATGTATTGCACATATGTGGGTACGTTATCGTAAATTCATTTCAATCTTCTCTCTCTCTCTGTCTCGCCCCTCCCTCCCTCTTTCTCTTTTCCTCTCTACACAGAAAGAACGATTTTGCTATAATATAAATACCTAAAAATTTTGTCAAATCATCAAAATAATCATGTACGATGATCAAGTTCATTAAAAACTTTTCTCGCTCAGCATTGCTTGTCATACTTCAACGTTCTACATCATTATTAATTTTGATGGCCCAAGAAAATTATTTTCAAATCTATATCTAGCTTAATTTTTAGTCATTCTTGTCATAACAAATAAATATATCTATATGTGCGGTCAGCGTTCTACAATAAATATTTAAAATAGAAAAAGAGAAATAATTGCAGTTTTTATCTTCTCGAAACATTTAATGTGAAGTATAGATAGACTTGTCCAAAATGTGAAATATTGAACGCAATCGTTATTATTACAATTATTAAGTTCAATGATGTAGTCGAAATTGTATATGAAATGTTAATTGTATATAGAAATTTTAAACTCGCCGCTTTTGGTCATTGTACATTATTTGAGAACACCTACATTCGGCCATATGATATATGCGCGATTGTTCGAAAGATAATTCGATACCGGACATGACGTGTAATGAAATAAGATACCTCAACGTTACATCCGTAACGTGTACACGGCAGAATCACGCGCGTGCGCGATGGAGACTTTTGCAATCAGTCCGGATACTCTCGTGGGTCGAAATTGACTTCGCCGTCGCGTTAATCGCGCCTCGATCTATCGAGTACTCTCCCTTGTTCCGGACTCGAATCTATTGAACGGATCGACAGGACGCGAGAGAAGAGGCCGAGCACGAGAAATCGCCGCTCGTAAATCACCAAGTCACCCTGTGTGTATATTCCTGCACGAGAGCAGACTCACTGAAGTCACTTATTTTTTTCTCCTCCGCACGTGTGCTTACTCACACTCGAGACGAAAATAAAAAAGCGCAAGTAGAACCCGGCCGGAAATGCACACTTTCTCATTACACGACGATACTTTAGTTCAAAAATATACCTACATTCGACGAAATATTTAGCTGATGCACATCTCTGTGTTAAATTTTTTTTACAACGATTATGTCAACCAGATATATGTATTAAAAGATTTGAAACTGTAAGAATATCATTACAAAATAATATTAAAATTGAAACAAAATCGTTTATATATAAAGAATATTATATCATAATTTTAATATAAATATTAATATTATTTATAATTAAATTTTGATACAATTTTCATATACAAAACCTATTTATTACCATATTATTTAGTCTTCAATTGCTGAAGTTGAAGACTTTTAAAAGAAAAAAAAATCTATAACTATCAGCGTGTACTGCAGGATACTTGTCGCGCAATTTTCTGCAGTAAAAGTTAAACACTGACAGTGACGATGCGTACCAAATGATACCATTCGCTTACCGTCAGCGCGTTAATAATTACGGGCCTCAAGCGTATCTAATGCTAGCCGAACCTGCTTTAGATCGGCAAAGTCGGAATAATCGACTTTCGTCGATAAATGCGTTTCCGTGGCGGTCAGAGATGTAGGACGTTTTTGTGACTGTGCGTGAAAGTAATTAGATGTTTCAACGGGTGTTTCCGGTTAGAACGAGTATCTAACATAATTTTAATACACACGTACGAGCCGTCGACGATGTTCCATGGACGATCAGCCTTGACCACGATGCAATTTATTTAATTTACATAGTAGTCTTATTATAAGATATTATGTGATGGACAATCGTAATTACATACTCCTCGAAAGTATATTGAACAATGTGCATTATCACAACGAACGTGCGAGTCGATCCCGCGAGAAATAAGGGCGGAATAAATTAAATACATATTTCACACGTACTCATTTTTTTTTTTTTCAACACGTTACATTTTTTTTGGTAGAGACATGCAATATGCCAATAAGTAGCGCATAACATACGCGTGCTTTTTCGATTCTCATCATCAATCAACAAGGACAAAAAAGTATCGCTACGTGCAACCGTGCCATTAATAAACTCGTCCCACCTTACGATGATAATCAAAAAATTCCAGAGAACGATATTGCGTTATTAAGGCGCGCGCGCGCTTGCGTCGGCAAAGGGCTACTATATCGGAAAAGCACACCTTGCGGTCCCGCATGATCATTTATTACGCACCAAACGGACCGAACACGCGCGCTTCTTTGACGGCGCAAATCGAAGGGGATAGAGAAAGAGAGGAGGCGTAACGAACGCGTGTTAATTATCTTTCACGGATTACACGATCATGTACACGCGCCGGAAGTCACGCGAGTCGCCGTGTGTATGTATCTTTGAGAAATAAACGAGAAACGTGGACGAAACCGGGACGAAATGAGACATAAGCGGATTCCACGCTCGCGAAACGAGTTTATTCGAGTCCGCTGGGGTCCAGGCGATTTAATCAATCCTCGTGTAGTCGGTCATGGCCAATCAGATTATTACAATCGCTCATACAGATGTGTACTGTCGGATTATTAATAATAATTTTAATGTGCTACGCAGAAGATAAATATATTATAATACACTCTGAATCATATAATGCTAGCATTACTGTATCGCGTATTATAATTATCGAGAACAAATCGACTTCTATTAATTAGTGCTAATAAATAAATAATTATCGAATAAATTATAATCCTATAAATTTAATCCTATTAAGGATTAAATAGAAGTAAAATTCTGATAGGTAGGAGAAAATCGCTTCGTCAAAATTAATACAGTCAATACAAGTTATTCGTCTGATATAACTATATGTTGATACGAACAGAAAGTATGACGCAACCTATCGATTTATCTTGCTTGCGCCGTTCATCTAAACTCAGCTTTATTCCTCGAATGTAGAATGGATTATTAACTAACGCTATAAAGACGCCTTTCAATAGATCCTTAATGGCTATCTTCGTGCGATGCGCTGCGCCACTACATCTTTACGATATTGCAATCTTCGACACGGAGAATATCTTCTCTCGAATCATGACGGATGACGGACAGACAACGCAGGGAAAACCACTACGGCACATCACACCAGGTCAGGAAAATATCGAGATACCAAAGGATTCTCCATAGAGGAGAAACCTTCGTATTCCTAGACATTGTGGTTAAATTGGTGGTATGCGCCGTTGCGGTGATTCCTACGTCGAAAAAAAATATCTCGCAGCGAGAAAGTCAGGAACGTTCTTGGAGGACGCATCTCTATCCGCAGCTCCACATTCGATCGAAAAAATGAAATGAAAAATAACGAATGAGAAATGAAAATCATTTCTTTTTTTCCTGCTTAAATATTTTGCGAAATTAGAAACAGCAGATTTTCTTCACTTCGTGGACGAAAATTTGGAGAAAGATCGACATGAAGAAAAAACACAGCGTGGTAGAGATGGAAAAAGTAGAAAGCGATAGTTTTGTGTAAATATCGTCTCTAGAGAGATTCAAGAGAAAAAATTGAAGATAATAAAACGCTAAAAACAAAGAACGTTCCACAACGTGACGCGAAGAATTGTTAGTGCTTCGCAGTAAGAAGTTGTTAGCGATAAGGCGAACCGCTAGTGCTGATAAAAGTGAGACGCAGTATACCGACAGGATGAAATCGGAGTGCAAAAAGGGAGAAAGCAAAATAAAGTCACGCAAAGTGATTTGCGTTCTGTGACGTACAAGTGGTGAGCAAAGGCGAGACTTAATTAGGCAGTACATGGTACGGGAAATAAAAAGCGAGGTAAAATTGTATTTACTGCGCGACAAACTTTCAATGTACGTGCAAGGAAAGAAAAGCGAAGTGTGAAACACGCCCGATGTCTTTAAAGTGTCAAAATAAATTTCGCGGAGAAACGGATACCTATACAGCTGTACGTTCACGGGAGTTATTTATCGAGGTTCTATTATCACACAATACTTTTATTGCTTTATATAACCGTTAACGCGCCAATAAAATTCCACTTGTAATCGAGTTAGCTTTTGATTTTTATGACACCGATCGATCTCCGTTCGTCTCTGCCGTATATTTACCATCGATCGACTAACGCGCGTAAGAATGTTACAAGGCTAACATAACGGAATGAGCCTCGGTTGGGCTACGGCAAAATGCATAATCGACTGAATTCGAAAGTGCAACTAATTAGATTTGCAGCCGCACGCGGCGGCGGTGTACTTAACATATATAATATACCTCTGTATGTATGCTGTACGCACCATCATGTAAGATGTAACGAGAGGTAACGTGCAATCTCCAGTAATAAGTCCGGCCGATATGCTTGGCCTGGTATGCAAACGCGCGCGCGCGAGCTCGCACCGTCCTATCAACACACATCGGAATCGTCACGATTGATAAAACACGACAGCAAAAGAGCATTCTCTTTATCAGAAGCAGATAGATGGAGAGAGAAAGAGAGGGATGTATGTGTGTGTGTATTTATAACGATTTAAGATTATACAGTTACAAGTTCAATGAATGATAAGGCGCTCGAACAGTCTATCGCAGTATCACATACGATAGATTAAAAAATAATCATTTATCTACGAGATAATCCGTCTTTCGTGAGAACGTTACGTGACTCTTGCCCCTGTAATCCACTCGAATATCTTATACCTCTGCAGAATACAGAGATAAACGTGCGTTACGAGTTTGCGGTAAGAAAATTCCGTACCGCGATCACGTCGACGAATAAGACCCTTTGCGCCCTGTAGACAAAGTAATTATTTCGAACATCAGTAGCTGCGCGTCCGGGAAGCATGAATATGCATAGGCTAGATCATTTGTATGCGCTTGAGAGAATTTCGTACATCGTGTCGTCGAGAAAACTGAAAGGAGGGATCCTTGCGAGTTCCTTTCACAAAACGCTATAAAATGCGGAGTCGCGCAATCGCGTCTTTCCAAGTTTCTAAGTTTCGAGTGTTATAACTGACGTTCGCGCTCAGGTGCAAAGAAACAACGAGAGAAAATTTTAATAAAATACAGTAATATAGACCTTTCCCTTTTTCTTTATCGGCGGAGAAAGGATCGTTGTACACCAGCCGAGGAGGTCGTTCGCGTCTCTCGATGACGGAATCACTTTCCTTTCGATGGAAATCACGCGTGTGATTCAGATGTTTCATATACGCGCGATCGTACCGCGAAAGAATCTCTCAGCTTAAAATCATAAATTAGAAGAATCCCAGTTTTACGCATCGACGGAAAATAGCGTGAGAGGAGTTTCTCCTTGAAATCGCGACGCGGCGAGAGGTATAACGAACGTAATTTTCGTACTGGACCGAAGGTGTTTTTATCGCCGCTTGAGAGCTTGCTCAACTCTCTTGCAAAACTATTGCGCTTTTTTTTTTTTTTTTTTTACGACGCAATCTTTCGCAGCAACGAGAGCTTGGAATCTGTCGCGTGTCCCAGTCTTCGCGCTTTGCGAGTACAGGCGCGTGCGTGATGCAATTTCCTTCCTGACAGCGTGCACAACGAACCGCCACTCATGTGCGCGGAGATAAGGCCGTATCCTATCGAGCACGGAACACAACGACACAGGCAACGTAAAAATCGCTCTCGCATGTACGCGAAAGATGGAGGGAAAATATAAGTCGCGTACTTAACTTGACGAGCTGACAAATACACGAGCGTGCTTTCGACACGGCGCTTTAAGCTACGTTACGGACGTGTCAAGAGCGACAATAACAACAATGATTTATTTGATAGAGCACTCGATGGCACCGAAAACGAAAATATACAACGCACACAGGCTGTCGTAAATGTTTAGCCATTCGATAGTAAGGGGAAAGACCCTCGACGCGGTGCATAAGGGATAAAACGACGGAGGATAAAACTGATGGAAGTTAGCAAGCTCGCTCTCGAGAAACGCGAAACAGTCCTCGTCTCGAAAAGACCGTGCTATCCGAGTGATTTACAAATGACACTGTTCCGCTTCACGACTTCGCGGCTTTTCGTCTCGATATATTTTTGCTCGGTACCATCGCGCGGCGCAATACGATCGTTTCTTCCGATCCGACATTCAATCACGAACAATCCGATTCTTAGAAGCCATTCGTTCACCTGACGACAATACAGGACAAAAAGCAGCGAAAGAGAGTTGAGAATGTACGTGCGTTCGATTCTTTGCGTTACACGTAATGCGCCGATACTGTAAATCTCTTTATAAAATATTAAACAAAATGTTGCAAAACAATGATACTTGCTCGGCAAATATTGTCATTATTTTCATTAACCATGATTTAATTTAATTATAATAAAATAATTTTATTAAAGTAGAATTTTTCATTAATAACAATTCTACCGCTATATTTTTCCTGTATTCTCGTTAATAATCAATATTAAAACATATATATGTATGTGTGATTATACGTCTTTTATATTAGATTTACTCATAAAGAGGCAAGATTTGAAAAAAGTTACAAATCGCACTGCGTGCTGCAATTTGATCCATGGATCATTCCATCGAGCTACCCGAAGGTAATAGAATCTCTAGATTGGTATTTAGTGAAGCCGTTATCGCTATTAAATATGGCTGAACGCGCGTATTATGACTTCTAACATTTGTGTTACGACATAGATACTTTTCCTCCGAGACCACCCTCTATTACTTCCTCGTATAGTATTTATCGATCGTAATAATACCAATGTAATGTATATAGTAACGTCTTTTCGAAGAGAAAAACCTGCTTTGCACTTAAATTGCACGAAGAAATATGGATGTTACTTTTAATAAAACCGCAGACCGATCGCGTTTTTGTCACGCAGTTGCGTAAGAATTTTAATGACGTGCAAATAGAAGTAAGATTACTTGCGAACGCATTTACTGCTCGTGGCTCAAGGTGAAACGTTATAGCCGATGAATTCCGACAACTAATTACCTATCCTATGATGCCTCGTTAGTTTTAAGAGTCATGCGAGAACCCAAGATAGAAACTGATTTTTCTAATGATAGGATGACGAAGTAAAATAAAGATGAGTAAGGATATTGAAAGTATTATTAAGTTTATAAAGATTTGTAAAGCTGATGTGAAGCAATTAGCATTCCGCAAGCAGACAGAAAAGTGATAGGAAAGAAAAAAACGAGAAATTAAGAACCCACAAAGATAAAAAATGGAGCTATCAAAAATAGTAAAATATATATATATTAATTTAATCATAAATATACTTATATTTAATTAATGTGTAGTTTTTTGTGAAGTATACTTAAATAGAATAATTCCTAGAAGGCCGTATACTTTCGAAGATTTCCATCCATTGTGACGAATTCGGGTTTTGTTGAAAGCTTAACTGATCGCATAAGCGACTTTGTCTGCTGACAACGGTCAGCAAGAGACACGACACCATTGAGAACGTGGAAACGACACAGCACTTTCATTGTCACTACCGATCGGATGATTGTTACCAAGAACGAAACTTGAGCCTATTAACGATTAATTAGAAAAAAGAAAGTCAATCAGTAATAATACGGTGATACAATAAAAAGTACGATAGATACAATGTTTTCTTCAATTAAATAGGAAAACAAATACCTGAAATCTGACGATAAATCCTATTATCTTCAACTAATCAGGGAGACGAGATAAGACGTCCAATTATCACTTCTCATCGCGATTACCAATATAATTGATGATGAAAGATTGGAATGAAGAGAACTGGCATAAAGAACGAACCACTACGTTCGAGAAGAGAAGACGAACTGAGGCTATGGAACGTGTGCGCTCAACGGTTTTCGTTCGTGTTGAATTGCTTTTCGAGATCGTCTTTGGTTTCAAGTCGCAACATTGTGCTGTCGTCGCTCTTGAGCGCCGTCAGTTAATGATCCGATAAGAGTAACGGCAACGTGCCTTAAGGTTTATACTTAGAATGACATTCAAACTATCATGCGCGAGAATAGTTTACATAAAACTGATGACGTAATTTATTATTTCATAGATTAAAATTTAAGACTCTGTATGACAAAATATCTTTTATATTTTACTTTAATTTCAAATCTTTAAGCAGATTTCAATAATAATAAATTTTTTATTAATATTATTGTATAAATAATATTTTATTGGCAATAATATTGTATTAAATAAATTATATTAATTGTTTTTAAGAATATCGTATCACGAATATATTAAAACATCATCAATCATGTAATAGAAGAATACTAAAAAAAACTTTTCATCCAAATAGATTATCTTACATTTTCTATCACGAATAAAAAAAGTGATAGAAAAAATGAGGAGCAAGAACAAAACCAGCAATCCGATATCTGTCAGCGAATGCAAGCACATATTTAGTCTAACGTCGACAGAAGTGAAATTCGAGTATCTTCAAAACGATGTCTTAAAAGATGAAAAGAATATTCACATTCACATATAGTACAAAAGTTATAAAGTTTACCGAAAGTTATTCCTAAATTATTTAGGGAAGTCTAAGAAATTTTCGACCTTACATATTTTCTCAAAAAATTGATAAGGGTAATAAAAAGGAACGAATGTTTATCTCTTCAAGAATTTTCTGTTGGCAAAACTTGAATTATTCCGAAGCATGGCGAATAAAGGAGTAAAACAAAGTACGTCATTACGGACGCTAATGACAAACCAGAAGAGTAAAAATTACTCGAATATAAATCTTGAAAGTAGAAATGTCAAAATTACACAAAGTCCCTTCGAAAGCGGAACAGAAGAATTATCGCGTCGTATGTCATGCTCCCGCGACCACCCGCGAACCCGCCGAAGGTTGCCTTTCCTCGACAGTAATAATCGACATTCGCTCGAGTCAAGAGCGGCGCGCCGTTGCTTCGTTCGATATTTCAATACACGTATCGTGTATAGGACGCGGCTCGGTCCTACCGATATATCGCGAATATCGTGTGTGCGCGGAGAAGGGAGGGACTTCGTGAGAACTGAACAGCACAGTCGCTTAATTGCGTCGAAACGCGCAAATATTACCGTATTACGTGCACGTTTAATACGCCAATGAGTGCACACGTCTGTAACGCACCCACACCCACGCGGGCTCGTTCTCTCGCTCTGTGTGTTACGGGCGCTAATTACAAACGAGATACGCTCGCAGACTCGGTACACGCCGGTCGATCTCCGTTTCGCGGTCGGTCGCAGTTCGTATTACGTGAGGCTTACGAGTGTGTACGTTACGCGATGATAACCATACTAACCGCTACAACCCCGGATAGGTTACGATCCTCCTGTAACAGGGGCGTGGCACCCACGCGGTGGAAGTACGCGTATAATGCATGCGGCGCACACACACACCGGCACATGTGAAATTTATACAACCGACGTGTTTTCACTCCGACTGTTCGTCGGCCTTCTACGGTTCCCGGCCGCATAAATTCGCGCGCGGTTCGCACGAGATTTCGTTACGTACTTGCGCGTTCTCAGAGTTCCGCGGCGCAAGTATGTGCCGGGTGTGTTTACCAGAATTACAGTTGAGATAAATCAAATTACGTCGAAGTGTGTCAGAGTAGGTCAGAGTAAACCAAAATGGCATTCAGTATAGGTCTGATTAAATTACGACGATATGGATCAGATTAAATTACATCGAGATACGCTACGAGTAGAATGCGCGTCAAAATCATAGAAAGATAAAAACCACACGGACACGACGGTTTTGCTGACATATCTTACGATTTAACTAAACACTAATTTTATTGAATTATCAAAATAATTACGTAAGACGCTCAAATATCAAAACTTTGCAGCTGATCATGCTTGAGTTTCCTACATAATTATTTTGATGGTCCAACAAATTATTTTCAGATCTATCTAAATCTTCAGATACTTTAGCAGTATTAAACGACATGCAACTTGCCGATATATTTCTATCACAGTTGTTATCTATATATCTTGTTCTCTGAAGTCTCCGACACTCATCGATTTTTTTTCACTAATCTAAAATTAATCTTATACGAGTATAAGAATGCCGAGATATCAATGAAATTAATAATAATTTTATTGAAAAGTTGAGTGCAAAGAGAAAATTAATTACTACAATCTGATATCTATAATTATAATTAGATCATCTCTTTCTAGTCTAAAATTATATTTAATTTAACAATCTTATGGAAATTTTAATTAATTTCCCTTTCATAGATTTTGATTAATGCTTATATGGAACAGACCGCTATTATATCGGATGCAAAAAAACTATGTAATAAGGAAAGAGGATATTATCAATAATTATAGCATGTGTCAAAAATGACACGTTTCAGGTACTTTCCAAGACAATTTAACCCAAAGATAAGGAGTCGTGCGGCAGCGATCGCTCGTACTGCGCGTGAATTATAGAATGTACACGTAATTACAAACGAGTAGTATGCACTCGTAGTCAGCCACCGACTTACAAGCGTTTATTGGTGTTGGAGCGTACATGTTAGAGGGATAAGCGTATATCCATTTCCAGTTATGATGTTCGTGTAATAAGGGTGCGATGTTCGCGAGTGTAACACGCGCACGTACGCGTGTGTATCTCTTAACGAGCACGTGGCCGTGCAAAGTTTCGCGGCGCTAACTATGCGGTCATTACGAGTCCCGTTTTGCACTGCGGAATTCAGCGAGCATTTAACATTTTAACACTTGATCCCTAAAAGGAGAAGGGTAAAAAAAAATGTAGAAATTTACTTGTAAAGATACTCTCACCAAGTAGCGAATCTTCGACTTCATAATTATTATCTACATTATTATCGATATTTACAGCTTCTTCTAATTGCAATTTCACGCTCGATAAAGAGGCGATGAAAGTTATTTCGAAACAGCAATCTTTAAACATAGTTTCATTACAATTTTAAATACGCTCAGGAGAGATATTTTTTCGAAACAATAATTTTCGTTGATCCTACTTGATCTAGAGTGATCAAGATTATGATAATTAAGACAATTAAGTATCATTTCAAACTCCACGCCTCCGTATAATAAGATGGCGGATACACACGCGACGAGCATAAAATCGTTTGCAAACTCGACTCGCTAAACGATACTCTTTTCTTTTTTTCTCTGCGCGTAAAGAAATCCGGGACGGTCATCTGACACTTTCACGGCCGTTGTACGTTCTGTAACGATGGTAATTAGCATTGTACACTAATTAATTTGGCTCACGACTATATCTGACACTTTCACGGCCGTTGTACGTTCTGTAACGATGGTAATTAGCATTGTACACTAATTAATCTGGCTCACGACTATCCAATATATGGGTACATATAACGATGACTTCGCTCTGGGCAAGGCAATTCGTAATAACGTTCGCGAAAAGTTCTGCCTCGTGTTGAACGAGAGAACGGTTTGAAATCGACCCGCTTTACCATTAATTCGCATTGGACATTGCAAATTTATCATTAATTCGCATTGGACATTGCAAAATCGACACGCGATCGGAAATAATTCATTCTCGTATAGGTATGTTTATAAAGCGAGCGAACACCCGTCTAATCCTTGATCTTACGTTACACAGCTCTACGCATTTTGCATATCTGGTAGTGCCTTTTCATGCTTTACATGGTCGAGCAGGATTAGGTGCTTTCGATGGTCAAGGGGATACCCGGAGTGTGTCTTCCGTTATGTCAGGGTCGACAAAGGTATTTCCCTGAATACGCTCGATTCGTTACGTTAATATAACGGTCGGATGTGGTTGTATACTAATTTGATGTGTGCGGTTCACGGTTGGGTTGAGACGAGCGAAAATAGCGAGACTGCGGGTATGAATTTACAGAATGTTTGATAACCTTGATAATCAGTGACTTTGTATATGCCTTAACTGTAATCGAATCTTAAGTTTCTAATGAGTATTAAGTCCAGTTATATTTTCAAAAGCGCTAATCCTATTCTCAAACTTTTAAGAATAGGTTAACTTGCTTTCAATCTCTGGATGTTAAGTACAGCAATTAAAACATTTAATCGAATTTCTTCGAATAAAACTCCGAAAAGATTAATTATCTCCAAGCAGTTTCTATTATTCGTTTTCTTATAATCTTGAAGCAAGCCTAGTAAGAGTTGGATATTATCCAGACATATTTTTTTAATTATCAATTTTATTATAAATATCAATCCTACACTGATGGCTACAATGAGGTGACGATAAAGAATCTCTCAAGTATAACTGTGGCTATGAAAAAAATTAGGAGTCATTACTTGCCTTAGGTCGATCGATTCGATCACGACTACTCATAAAAGAGGTCAAGAATTTTGATCCACACGCTAACATATAAGACAACCGGTATCGAGTATGCGCGAATATACATGACTCGACCTTCAAAGAGCATATAAATTAGGATAAACCAATTTTGCGTACAAAAAACGATAATTCGAAAATAATGAAAATAATGAAACTACACAAAAATAAATGTGCTTTACAGAAAATACGTGTTGAAAATAAACTTGGCCATCGAAGGTCTTGAAATACAGTCGATGATATCTAATATCCTTAGCGCAGAAAGCGAGCTATTAGTTCCGCAGTCGCGGCACGTGAATTAACGAGACCGCGGTGCTTTTCCGTGCATGCGGTCAGCACGAGCGAAGAGCGCGTGGAATGACCGAACGGCGTGCAGCAGAAACGACGGAACCGTTTCTCAATCATATTTCTCTTCTACAGTAGCACACGTCTTGCGGTAAGCTACGTTGATTTCGACTCCGCTGATCGTAGAAGCTACGGTACTAATTAAAGCGCCGGGTACAACAGAAGATAATATATAAGGATGGATATAAGTCTTTCTCCCTCTTTCACGTAAGCACATCCCGCGTCACACACATACATTTGCAGGGAAAGTGCACCGGCTCGCCGCGTACGTGTGGGCACTTAAGTGCAACGTAGGATATATATCGAAACGGTTCATTGTAAGCCGAACAATGACCGAGTGGCCAAGTGTGAGGTTCAGGGACGCGGCGAGAGAGGAAAGAAGAAGAAGAAGAGGCACTCTCTCAGGCAGAGACGTGCACAATGTGTGGCGGAACGTGGGACCAAAGTGGGAATATCGTTGCGGCAACGGCAACGTGAAAATGCCGCCGCGTCGCACCGCAAGAACTTTTTATTTACCTTTGTTCCCGCGTGCCTGCACGATTAATCTCACATTTCCCGCGAGCGACCGTTTGCTCCATATTTCGGACCGTCTTCCCGACGCGGCGGTTTATCTCTTTACATCGGACTCTTCATTAAACAATGGCCGAACGAGTTACTTGCAAACTCGCGTGTATCTATTCAAGGAGATAACGGTATGGATTAAAAAAGTAAATTCATCATACCTACATACACTCCTGTACGATTTTAAATATAATTGTAAATGGAATTCTGCTAGAAATAACGAGAAATATCGCAATAAAATTATCAGCGCACGTTTATCCAGAGAATGTCGTAGGCTTTAAATTAAAATCTATTAAAATTGACATAAATAGAATTTTGTTTTGAAATTACACATATCGGTACAACAACTCGAGCAATACTAACGTGAATTGTAGTCAAAAGTGAAAATAGTTTTCTTTTACTTGTACTTTAGAGGAGAAGTATCGTAGTAGATTTGCGAAATCCGCACGCCATATTTTCAATTTCGATTTTTTAAGTATAAAAAAATGCAAAACTGTTTTGATAAGGAATTGTAAAACTATAAAAAGTGCTATATTGAAACTGTCATTACACTTTTTAATAGTATTAATTAGAATAGTGTACTAACTTCACAGATATAATTCGTTATGATTAACGAGTTACGTCATAAAATTATGAGCATAATGCAATGTTGCGACCTCGTAAATTCCTTTCTATTCGTATTCATATATTCATAGAGACCGTCATCGCGATGTATAAATTAAAAATTATTTTTCCAAACTCCGCACGACGTAATGCAGCTACATTTTCTCCACTGGCTGTCTCGAACAGTAGGATACCTTCGCAACAATATCGCGCGCGGTGCAGTTCGCTGAACTCCGTCTGCAGTAAACTCGACTCTCGCATTCGCGAAACGCGTCGGTGCGGCGCGGCGTGAATTTTGACACAGAAACACTGAAGTTTAGCTCAACATGCTCGATTGCACGATCGCCAAGATGATCGAGTGTCCAAATAGATTGAATGCCGCAGCGTCGTCCGTAGCGGCTACCAGTTCCACCTACAAAAGCGAGCAAATAGAGAAGAACGTCCCGGCCGGGAACTGGAAGCCACTGCGTACATTGACGCACACACTGTACATGGCATTACAGCTTGCGCAAAACCCTCACGTGTATGCGTGTTTGTCGTGTATTCCCGTGTATATGTGTCGGTGCATACGAAGAGACCGTGCAGAAGGCGCAGGTATATATATATGTGTAACATGGAGTCTAGGAAGTACGTAAGGCGAGTGCAGCTCTTCTAACGGTAATTCCCTTAGACCAGTACCGCAACTCCTGTAACCCACAAGAGTCGATGTTTCTGCCGCCGCCGTAGCTGCTGCACTTCTCTCTGTTTCAGCGACGAGTCCAAGAGAGGCGGAGAAAGGGCGAGGGAGAGGAGGGAGCGAGGGCCGAGGATAGAGAAGGAGAGGGACGGTAAGAGGACTGCTGTTATGTACGAGCCTCGCGATCCGAATGTCAGTTCGAGGACCAACTCTTTCCTCCCGGGCCGCGTGTCTCCCTCCTTCTCCTCGACTTCTTCCTCTTCTTCCCTATCTTCACGCTGCGTTCCGTCGAAAGGGGGAAGACGACAAAGAAGCAGATGAAGAGAAAAAAGGAGGAGGAAGAGGGGGCAAGGATGGAAGATCAGGAAAAGTAACAGTAACCTTCTCGCGTTACGTTACCGTGAACTTGCTCAGCTTCGTGTAATTAGCGCGATACTCGACGCGGAATCGTGATCGACCACGAACGGTATTAATTCGCAGTTATGACGCGCCGGTATATCTTATATACAAAGCGACACCGCGATAAAACACTCGCGTTTACTCGGTTTCCCCGCGTAAACGTCACATCAGACAACACGCAATGGGTCAACACAATTTATTCTATTACGTTCGTTCGAGAATTCTCTTAGTGTTCATTTTCAAATTTTTCTTCGCACTTTACGTTAATGAAAAAAAAAATAAATAAATAAAAACAAGCATAATTCACAAATAAAATGCCATTATAAAGGCTCATGCGATCGTAGACATTTAAGGATAGCCGGAAGGATCCCGTACATCTGTCGATTCCACAAAATTACGAGGGGCAATAATTATGACACGGTGCATTCTCCTTTTTTCTTTTCTCTTTTTACAAAAGTCTCTGATCTTTCTCCCGCGAAGGCTACGCTCTGAATAGCCCGCAGGATTCCCGCCGTTGCATTTACCGGGCAACGGGTCCAAGTAATAAGTCGATTATTTTTCGATGGTAACCGCAAAGAAGCGCGTAAACGTTTCGATCGGGTGGATTAAACGGACGCGAATAACAGCACGATGAGGAAGACCGGCGCGGTTTAAATGTAATTTGCTTCGCCATGGAAACAAACTCGGTAAAAGACCATCTCGAACGAGCTTTCAGGAACCGGCGTATTGTCAGATCCAATTTCCTATACCGCAAGAAGCAAACAGTTCGATCGAGTCGCTTCCGCAGAGGCGTGTTGCGCGCCGAGCATCATAATTTTACTAGTCGCGCAAAGATGGAGAGAGAGAGAGAGAGAGAGAGAGAGAGAACTCGCGTTAAATTTTTCTGACCACGCTCGATACTCGATAATGCAGAGAATAGCTTATTTATTGAAGTGAACATTTTCAAGAGTTGAATATCTACAGAAAATATGTCAAGCACTGCCAATATAATCCTACGTTATAAAGAATGCTTTGATAAATTTGAAGTCCAACATTTCAGTCAAATACTCTAAATTCAAATATAGTAAAACCGTTAATAAGTTTTTTTTAAATCACGCTTATAGATTCGATCACTTATTAAATGCGATACGCATTGTAATTCGGTCGGCGAAATGCATGACTTCTAGTAATAACGTATAATTTTAGTGTTCCTGATAAAAGTTATCAAGAAGGTATACCGTGTTTTTCCAACATCGCATGCACACGCACCCTTAATTCTCTATCACGCGCGCTCCGATCGATTTTATTCCCCTCGACAAGTCTAACGCCACTCAAAGCGCACCCTCGAACCCTAGTTGTTATACCCTCGCTCGTATTTTTCGTCTTTAGGAAGAAATAAGTCTCGTTTCTCAGTTCCACGTATTCCTACGTATGTATACACACGTGAAATCGCCTGCATCCGCGAGGGTAAATATCAGTATTCGCGTACATTGACTTGTTTAATGTGTCCATATTGACGGAACTCAAATGAAAGCGACGGTCGATAGTAACGGATAATCTGACGAGTTAGCACTGAAGATTGAATGACAAATAGATGACAGAGTGTTATCTAACCTATCTATATAAATGTTTGCAAGGATGCAGAATGACATTAGGCTAGGCATATGCAATTATGATAATTGAAACACGATATGCTATTATGATAATTGAAACACTTTGCTACACGAAAGATTTTGTTGAAATACCTTAAAATTTAGGTAGGTACAAATCTGAAAATAATTTTGTTAATAACTACACGGTAAAAAAAATTGTGTATTTGTGTTGGAAACGGTCCACTGTGTTAACAGCTTGTGCTAAATTTTTTAATATATTCGAGTGTTAATTTAATACAATATAATATGATTATGTGTTAAAGATTTTGTGTGAAATTGATATATTCTTAGTTTTCTTACGTTTCTTACAATTAGTGTCAAAATGACACAATTTATGAATAAATGAACAAATAACATAAAAATAGAGTGTTTTAAAACGTAAATTCTAAGACAAAAATGAATAAAATACGTGTTAATTTAACATGTTATAAATGTTTATTTTCTGAAAAAAATATGCTTTCCATATGGTTTGTTTACTAACTGTATCGATATTATTTTTTTTGTATTTATTCTCTTACATAATATTTGTGTAATCTTCTAACATGTTTATTTTGTATTAAATTAACCTAAAAATTTGAGTGGACTGTTTGCGGTTTATGTTAAATTCGACACATTTTTTTCCAACCGTGTATATAGAAAAACAATGCTGTAAAAAGTTTCGATAGTCTAGCAACCAATTTGCATCCTTATACATACCTAATTAATAATTCGGTCCAACAAAATTATTTTTAAATCTATATCAAACTTTTTTAGATAATAATTTTCAATAAAACCGTTTCTTCCATGTATTTACTATGAGTAGTACATATAGCAAAAAATTTACATGGACACATGTTATTTCTTTAAAAAATTTAGATATGTATATTATAAAATAACAAATGTATAAAGTAAACGGTTTACTTTATATTTGATTTAGAAAACACGTCATTCGAAACATGTAGATATCCTATTAACATCTGTAAATAATATAAACAGTAAATTTGTACAAGTAAATTATATTGCTTTCAAGTAGAAGTACATTAACGTAACGATATATTAATCCCACCCTCGTGCATAAAATACAGGCGGTAATCTGTAAGTCACTCACCCTGCGGTCGTGAGTAAAAAAAAAAATAACGGCCATCCACCTTTTATCATATTCACGGAACGAGTTCCTCTCCGTCATTCTCTCGAAAGGCGTCAGACTAGATCGACGTTTTGAAAAAACGCTGACGGCGACGCCGGAGTACGCGCGAAGGGACGCACGTCGAGAAAATTCGCTCCCGGCACTACCAATTGGCAATTGCATCGTCTGATAGTATAATGACGGAATGGACGGGCGGATGCGTACACGCATTTGACGCATCTGCCCGGTGCATTTCGCTCCGGCAAAGTGGACGATGAGCGATGTAACCCGTTTGCGCATGCACGTTATATACTACACGAGAGAACTTTACAGCGTATCGTAGAAAACTTGTGGCGAGTGTCGCTGGCCTTTGCATAAACGTGACGAAACGCTGCAAATGAAACACGCAAATGAGAATCAACACGCTGTCCGGAAACGATCAATTTTAGAACGTCAGAGGAGATTCAACTTTGAGAATCAAATGTAATCTCTTGTATTAAATCAATGCAAAAAGTAGATATATGCATATTTTAAAATTCAGAAAATAGATATAATATATTGTACATTTAAAAATTTTAATCCCAAATTACAAAAATTGAAGAAAAATTTATAGAAATATACTTGTATATATAGAGGGATAGAAAGGATTGAGAACGTTTTTATCAAATTAAATTTTGATGCTAAAGTGTCAAGTACGTTAGAGCGATATGTAGCAGATTAAGAAATGGAGCAAACTTTTATCGTATACTGCGATCGATAGCTTTCGCGTCCTATTCTGCAAGGTGTCTATTAATAGATGTTGAACGGATAATCGATAACGCGACCTATATTACATTTATTACACAACGTTTCTACTCAACGTCAAAAGTAAGCACTTTCAGTGGTGTTGCGTTTTTATCAACGTCCATGTTACTTATCTAAACAGTTCTTCGTTCCATTCTCCGCAAACTCCTTAAGTGCTCTCGTCACAGAACGTTTCACCTCGCCTTCTGATTCGAAGCTGCTCCCGGTCAATCAATATCTAGCAAAATACGAGATAGCGTGCTTCACAGCTTCTTCATCTCCCTCGGTCCGGAAAATTTCATTTACCGGCATAAGAATACGAAGGCACTTATGAAGATTCACAATTCGAAATCAGTCAAAGAAAACATAACGTAATACGAAGGCACTTGAAAGATTTCGCAAACTCAAACAGTAGAAAAGATGTTGTGTACATAATTCATTAAAAAAAAGCTACTTTTATTTTTTAAAAAACCAAGTAATAAAAATATTGTTCTTTAATTTAGAGTTGTTCACAGTTTTTGTTTTATCGAAGAAATAAAAATTAGCAAATGGCATCAGCTGGCTCTCTCTCTAACTTTTTATGCACGTCGAATGTGCGCGCACGATTTATTAGAGATCGATGTCAAATGACACTTTAGCACTCAAGTGCTGTGAGAAATATAGATCGACATATATAAAAACATTGATCATGATAGACTCTGGTTATATCTAACATCCGCCACTTACCGAAGGACGTGATTCTCGTTCAACACCTCGCTCACACACGTATGCGGATCCCTTAGGATAAAAGAGCTTTTAAAAATATTGCGTTAAAAAATTCTCTTATGATCGTTATTGTCGATAAGCAAAAATTAAAGCCATGAAGTAAGTAAAGAGTGAATCTTCGATAATGATATGCGAACGAAAATACTTGCGAAAATAAAAAAAATTAATTATAACTTTATACAATTTATTCCTGCTGGGTGTATCTCACGCGTATGTTGTATATCTTTCTCAACGATCTGGTTTATGTCTTGCAATTGCTCAGCCACCCGAGAGAGGGAACGCGCCATCGTCAGAATTATTACAACTTCCGGTGATATTAAACGGATCTATAGGGAACACACTGCCGCGGAAGCTGTAACTCGTCCTCATTACGTCACCACGCTATAGTGCGTGCACATATCAAAAGACAAATACTCGGTATTTGTCCAACACATCAAACAGAATCTAAAAATACTTAGATATCTAATATCAATCTCTGTGTAAAACGTCGTTACTGTATTTTATAGTAATGAGAAAGAAACTTTTTTCTAGCCATCGCCAAAAATAATGGAAATGTACAAAACAAATTTTATAAATTGAAAAAAATGTTTCTGTTA
Organism: Cyphomyrmex costatus; assembly: GCF_001594065.2. Taxonomy (NCBI): domain Eukaryota; kingdom Metazoa; phylum Arthropoda; class Insecta; order Hymenoptera; family Formicidae; genus Cyphomyrmex; species Cyphomyrmex costatus. The sequence continues at coordinate 127,860 of NW_017275315.1, read as the reverse complement.
TTTGATAATAAATATGGATGTATATTTCGTATAAATTTCTTCCCGTTAAAAAAATCTGTTTAATTGTACGACATAAAAAAAAAGCATTGTTATTGAATTTCGAATTGTATTCGTGTCTCGATTGTAAGTGAATTATCCAAAATTCTGATCAGAGGTCTTTCGATGCTCGATCGACTGCCTAACGAACCGTAGAGACAGGTATTGCCAATTTGGCAGTGTCCTCAGAACGATAAATCAACCTTAACCGAGTCGGACGCATCTCGATGCACATCCGCATTCTCGATACGCTCCGTTACCTCATTATTGTCGCTGCGTTTTTCCTAAAAGATAAGAAATCCTTCCTCGCTTTAACCAACACTGACAGGATTTCTTGTGCATCTTCTTATTCTAGAAATACCGCGGAAATCTTCTGTTAACTTTATTGTAGATGTAACTGTCTTAATGTGTGCGCGAGTGCGCGCGTATTTACCTGCCAATTAATTTTATATCCTTGACACATTACGCGTGACGTTACCAAGCGTAAAGTCGAGAAAGTCAACGAAAGTGAATATACAGTATGGAAAAAGCGAAACGTAAAAAGGCAAATGCGAGGAGTGAAGCCGCGGAAGAAGCTTCTGGCTCCGGCGCCCGAGGCGCATTCACGGAAGGACTTCGTTTTCGAAGGTTGGCGCACCAACAAAAATGCCGCTGCTTGACAGCAGAATGGGAACCGAGAGAATCAATGATCGGGACCGCGATCGCTTGCCAAAGGAGTCTCGTTGCCATTCGTGCTTCGCGTTTTTTTCCCCCCTCGGAGGACAATGGAAATCAGGAAGAAAATACCTCTGTTCGATTACGCTGAAAATTATCGTAACTTTCGTCGGTACCTCTTCTTTCGTGCACGTGCATGGTACATGCACAGCATACAGGCCCTCTTCTTATCGATCTACCGAATAAATAAACGAAAACACGGTGCGCTTTTTACAATACGACTGCAGTAAAATTATATGTTCTTTTCCTTAAATAAATTTTTTGGAATTGAATTTCTAAATAATTTTTAAAAGGAAAGATCGCCCGTTGAAATTGTTTTTTTTATAACTTTTTTACAAGAAGCGTGTAAACAAAAATTCGAAATGTGCATAAATATGCAAACGACGAGCAATCGAACGAGCTATAGAAAGTTAATTTTTCCAAAAGTTGGGAGCCAATTTTCACATGGATTTGCTAACGATATTTTTCATAACGTTTACTATAACATTATGTAAGTTAATATATATACATGTGTGGGTGTATACATATGTTATGAATATACACCAATCACGATATAGAGATTATGAAACAAAATTTCCATTACGTTCTGCTGTCTTCTGCCGTCTGACTATTCAGAAGCAAATAAAATAAAACCATGATACAGAAATAGAACAAGAGAATAATCAAGAAATAACGGCGCTATTAACGAGAGATCAAGATAACGACTAAAAGCGATTAATTTCTCGCGGCTTCTAGCATTACGTTTAATTAATATAATCCTCCGGAAAGGATAGTCCCGCAATGCACTTTGCGTGCAATACACGTCTGCACATATGCTCGTATGGGTGCGTGCGAAAACGGTAAGTATATTATATATGCACATGTAAGAGATCGTAAATTATGTACAAAATTCAACATTTTTTTCATGCCATTTCATTTTGTTTAGTAACAGATAATACAAAAAAAACTCTGTATTCGCTTTTATAAAACTTCATTTCTATCAAAAATATACATTTTCAGAACATTTAATCGATTATCTCAAATTATTTGTTTTCGATATTAACGAACATTAAATGATGAGTTATAATAGGAAAACAATAAATTTGCACTATCTCTATAAAATATATAGATTATACATATAATCTTGAAAATTATACGGTTGAATTTTGTAAATACTACTTACTGTATGTGGTTCTTCCAGCTCATATCAAGGTTGTAAATCGCTTACGCAAAGTAGAAATACACGCTTTACACGCTTTACATGCCAGTATATGCATCGTCCTTCTTTTTCAACCAGGTCGACTAGAACGAACTAATTCCGCTCTAGTGCGACAGCAATGACCGCCGATACACGTGTGAAAGCAGCTTAAAACCGGTCCCACCCACATAAGAGATCTCAATAGTGCCCATAAATGCACGGCGTGTTCTAAACGACCGACAAAAATTAATATATTCCAATTACGAGCAATATTGCAAACCCTTGTACTCACGGCTACGTGCTCGCGAATGTAAGAAAATTAATTTTTGTATAGGATTATTTTTCAATTAATTATACAATAGCATTAAATCCTAAGAGTAACAAAATGGAAATACAAGTTAATTTGATTAAACGTATTATCTTAATTTAATTATAAATACTTTTCATGTTTTTTTTCTTCGTGCAAAAAATATTATTTTTCTTTTTCTAAAGCACATTATTAAATTTAAAAAATCACTATAGATTTGTGAGACATAAATCTGTTTAAACGATACCAAGCTTGAAAAATCTAATTTCCCGTAAATTTGTGGAAATTCAGAAACAACCGCGGCTTAAACTGCTTCTTTAAACTACTGCCATTTGCAGTAGGTACACGTCTCGCAATATTAGCTATATAAGCCCAGGTTCCACTAGCAGCAGACTCCCAATACTGTTGTATTAAGTGCGTGAGATTACCAAGAGATTTACATTTAAACCACATCTAAATCTGTAGCGCGGTGAGAAAATTGCCCGTTGCGTTCAACGATGGTAAATCAGTAGCGGGCCTCGACCGAATATCAGAATATTAATTATTACAAGGTTGTTTGAGGAAGATCAATGCCACTTTTACATTAATAAAAGCATTTTATATTTGCAAAGTGATGCAAAAGAAAATGAAAAATTTTATAATTTACACAAACAAATTTCTACAATGTTTGAACTTTTGCAAGACAGCAATTATAAATTTAAAACGACATTTATATTTACTATCTTACGTTATACAGAATTTCATATATTTTATTGTATTCTATATATGTATATATAACATAAATCATATAGCAGAAGAGAACCAGAGAAAATTATTCCCTCCCGTAATTTCCTTCCCGTCAGGTGCAATTAGGCGTCGGGTCTCGCCCGACTGTTAGTAGCTGCGAGTCGTGTTATTTGGTCGGCCGGGACACAATTGGATCGCCTTTGAAATTTTCAATAATCGGGGAGGGCGTCGCCCCGAGCGATGAATTCCTGACGACGGCCGAATGAGACGGTGGCGGCGGTCGTTTTGATCTTGTTTAGACAGCAGCACCGACATAAACCGCCGGTGGAGGACCCGCGCCGAATGGCTATCGGGGGCAGTGATTTATTCAGGGTTATTGTCCTGCACGAGGTTTTTGTCCCGAGAACTGCAGAGGTGCAGTGCGGCGGATGCACCGAGCGGGCTCGACAACGCATCCGAAACGGCAAGAACGTACTTGGACCACTCCGCGCGTATACGACATTACTCTCGGACCGGCTCTCCAGTGCACCTTTTTCTAACGTAAACTCGCGCATACCGGGTGCGACGGTATTACGCGAATTCCAAGCGGACCGTTAATACCGCTATACGTCTCGCGACTTGTTTGAAACAATGTTTGCAAAAAAAAAATGGTAATAATGCTGAATGTACAACAGTTACATCGATAATATATTTTCATATTCATAAAGTAACGAAAAAAAGCGATTATTTTTTAGCTCTATTAATATTAAGAATTATAAACAGTTGTGAGCTATAATATTAATAAAGTTTGAAATTTTTCAACAATTATAATCAAGATTATCAATATTGATAACATTTTTTGTTTCTTTATGATACATTTAATTTTGCAATATTCCAATTTCTTCGACTAATTATTACTTTATTTTGTAACAGAGAAATTGCAAATTTAATTAATAATTTTGGTGAAGTATAAAAAAGAGACCAACAAAAATTTTTATTTTATTGCGACTTCGAATGCCATGTCATTTAAAAGGAGTATTATTTGTACTGCGTTGATCTCGAAAACTGTGGAGCAACGATTAGGCAATCTACCCGGACCTTGATGGTCACATCATCGTTAATTAACTTAAGCAACGATTAGGCGGAGCAGTTATCATCATGTTCCGAATGCCGATGTTGACCATTTAAAGTACCATTGTTCTACCTTACATGGATCAATTTGTTTCCGTTTCTTTCTTACGAAAAATTAACTCTTATTAATTTAACATTTCTATCACTAAAAACGGGTACAAATAGCAAATAATTATATTCTTCATCCTACAATAGCTTAGCTGACGTCTTTCAGGCTTCCTCGTTCTCTCTTGTTCCGCTATTATCGTTTCTTCACGTCATTCGCACGACATTCCCTCACAAAAACACGGTTAATTACGATCGCGCGCATATTAATTATCACCTGACGACAATTATTCGCTTTACAGCGCTTCCGATCTCTTTGTACAAGAATAACATAATACAGACTTCGCTCCTTTATCTCTATCGGAGGAATAATACGAAATATCTACTCTCAATAAGCAACCGTCATTTTAGTACGCTTATGGATCATAAATCGCAGGAGGTAATCAACTAATCACTCGTGCGGTCTCACAGTCACTAATCAATTGTAAGAAATGATCGCGTTTAGTGTCTCGTGGTCTTGACTCGATCGTTTAGCGTCTCGAGAAGTAATATTATACGACACACGGAATAGCTCGAGCCGCTACCTGCCGCTTTGAGTCTTGCCGCACGAATGATAACAATGTGACCGCGCGTAAACAGTAGCGTGCAGGACGAAGCAAAAACGAAGGCCGAACACTTGCCGGCGCCGCGTGCTAGCCGATTCCAGGAAATATACACATTATAAGGTAACTGTACACTGGATGTATTCTGCGTATTTTCATGTAAATTTCAATGAACTATAGCGGTTTTACGTTTTGTTTTACGAACTCGTTAGCATTGCCTAAAATAATAATTAATTCTATACAAAAGTACGTTGGAAGCTTAACAGCAGTATTGTTACATGGTATATTTCAATTTTAATTCAAGCACGTTGCAGCTTAAACGATATAATTGTTTCTCAAATGTTGCACGTGTATTATTTAACTTATTTTTAATAAAAATTTGCATGGTCGATTATATATATTTTGAATATGTTTCGCGTATTTCAAGTAAATTAACTACACAATAATACGTTTTGCATTTTGTTGTAAGCCGTTTAAGGGATTTCCTTTTTTCAAATCACTTCCACACAGCATGTGTTTGAATTAAACGTATATAATTTTTTATTTATTATACGATTGATATGAGATTAACAAAAATTATTAATATAATAAAAAATATATTATCAAATTGTAAGAAACAGAATTCGAATTCTATTTCACTATAGTGATTACGAATATAAAATTGTGAACGTCAAAATCAAGTAAAATTATATAAAAACTATTTCAGTTAAAGAGAATTCTCCAGCAGAAACGCGAATATTTAAGATTGCAAATATTTAAGATTCATTTAAATCGAATCACATTTTAAGACTTTTCAGCCGAGTTTCTCAGGAGAGACACGATTATAAATCGTCACAGCACGATGGCCGAAATTGCGCAAAATTTACGACTCGCTACGTTTAAAGCTACAGCGATATAAACTTTTGATTCCGACAAAGCTTTTGACATAAATCAATGAAGTACGATAGTATAAGAATAGGGAGGTAAGAAATAAAGTTGTCATTCAATATTTATACGATCGTTACGCACGCCCACGAGATATCGATAGTAACGCGATAAATCTAAAGGCGCAGAATTGTAGATCGATGCCAAATCGTAAATAAAAATAAAATAACAATGTAAGAATGCAGAAACTTCTCGTTCGAATAAAGTATGATAAATTTGAGTTCTCGACTGTTATTGCGCGACCAATTAATTTTAGTAGAAGTAGTGAAGACGGCAATCATATATCGAGTAGGATGTGCGACAAGCTCGCTTAGCTGTACGAACATATCGCGAATACCAGATAGAATCTACAAACGCGCGAGGAGGATAGGCCATTGAATGCAATAGGCTTCCCCGGGGTCGGTCACTATCGACTTTTACATCTTTCAAATACGCACAAGGCTTCAGAGAGTCAACCCCCGAAGGATAACAAAGGCGGGATCGATGGGCACGCGACTATTAATATGAGACTGTTCCATGATTTATCTGTGGATCTCCCTCACGACAAGACTGACGTTTTAATATTCGCAACAACTCAACTATATTCTCGTCAAAATAATATATAAAGATATAACAAAATATATATTATTTGACTTAATATGATATATATAAACAATTTGTATTTTCATTCTCTCTCCATCGATTTCGATTCCTATACAGAAAATTTCTAGAACTTTAAACACGCAACGACTAATTATTGTCGCGGTAACTTTGGACGGGAGAAATCAACGACGCGATTCTCACAGTTCGTTACAAACTTGGCGGAAGTTCTTGTCCGTCGTTACGAGAAATGCAGCGGAAAGGATGATGGAACCCTGACCAGAACGGCGTCGGTCGCGTCGCCGTGGCGGCGGTGGCGGCGGCAGCGTCGGCGGCATCGGCGGCGTCGGCGACGCCTATATTGATTTTAGGACTCGAGGAAAGCGTGTAGCAGACACGAGACGAAGGGGCGTGTAGCAAACGAATTTCTCTAACAGAATACGGCAAGGATAATTAAATAGCGTCGAAAGCGCGCGGCATCAAAAGCGACGAGTTTTACGAACGTAAAGTGGCAACGATCGACGTATCGTTTCGAGTGGAGCGTAATAGCTTGCGGCATGCGCCGCGACCGCTGTCGGGCGTTAACCGTGCCCGATTAAAGATTTAAATCCCGTCGGTGATAACATTGCCACGGCGCATCAATCACCAAGAAGTCAATCTACCGCGGACAATCCTTTATTTGCATATTTATAGAAGCCGTGATGTGAAAATCTAGAGGATCATACGTTTATAACCACTAGAATTAATTAAGTTGCAACTCTCTAAAACGCGTTCAAACATGTCGAGATAATTAATTTGTCTGTGGAGATTTTCTAACAATTTGTTTCTACCTTTACAGCTTCGTTAATAATATCTATTAATTTCGCGAATTCTTAATTCTTATTTTACGTTTCCATTGAACAATCGAGAGATTCAAGTAATCATATTTTTTAATAATCAAAATAGAACTCATAACGTAGTCAAAGAACTCTATGTATACGCAGAAAAAAAAGCAAAATTTTACTAACTTGGCGCGTGCGACTTGAAAAAATTAGTTGTATATAAATATTTGCTTGTAAGTACACGATGAAAGCATGTAATTACCGGAGAAAAAATCGTTTCGATGAAATTCAAAGACGACAAAAAGGTAATGACGAACTCGTTACGTAATCAGCGGCAACTCTAAGAAATGCGCTTTCATTCACCGTCATGGACCTATCCCGTTAAAATGTTTGATGAAAGACTTCGTCGTGATATACGGCAAAAAATTCACCGAGGCTTTGCATTCTCGGTAATTTAAACGGAAAGGAAATACGTGCGTTTGTTTTTGCGTATTTGCGATAATAAATCACGTTTCGAGCAGAGTATATACAACGGACCGAGCGATACAATGTTACAAATATTATACACCCAATTTCGCGACTGAGACGTTTAAATATATCCGTTTCATGTTTCTTCATGTTTTGTGTAAACGTCGATTATGGATTAGATACCTTTAAAGATAGATCTGATTCCTGAGTAACAAATTTCTTTAGAACGCAAACTTGTGCAACCGCGATTAACTTTTATCACGCTGTTACCAAGGATATCGTACGTAAAGTAAGGGAAGGAAACATTCACAAGCAAAGAGTTAAATTAAGTCTCCGCAATAATATTTAACAGTATCCTTATGTTTACGACAGACTTCTTATGACGCGTATTTTTAAAATCAATAAAATGGTAGTAAAATATCGTAATTACAAACAGTTATAAAAATGATTAATAAAAAGTAGATTATAAAATTATGTTATAATTATATGGAAGATTTTGATATTTTTATTAATTAATAGCGTAAGATAACACTATAAAACGTCGGATATGACGAACAAAATTATAACGTAACCTCTAATATTATCAACAGATATAATTGTCGGAAACAGCATGATTCATATAGACGTTCGCTCAATGTCGTCCTAATATAATACGATGACAATGGGTCACACAGTCGCGCACGTATATTATCAGCGATCTTATCTCACGATGTATTTAAATGGCATATACCTGTCATATGCGTGTACAGTGCGCGATGTACACACTTCGCAAATATGCAATAAACTTCGTAGTAATATATACACGGAGATAATTTTCTGTTAAATTTACTCTAAAAATTATTGTAATCGTAAAGTAATATATTTCGAAAAATTTGTGTGGCTCTTTTTAATTTATTAATATTTATCACGATATACAATAATATAAAATGTAAAATATGTAAAATTTAAATTTGATTAATTTCAAAATATGTTAAATAATTTGTGATTCTTTATTGTTTTAAACAGAAGCCAAGTAGTGGTGATACAATCGATCAATTATTATACTGCACAGTAAAATTATTACGAACAATTAAATCAGATTGAGAATATCATGCTGAATTGTAAATAACATACATATAAATTTATATACTTTACATTACTTGATGTTTATTCTATTTAAATCAATGTTTAATATATTTTATAATTACTGAAATTTTACTACACTGAACCAAAACTGTACGTAAATACAATAAAATATTCCTTTAATTAATGAAAATTGGTCCAATGAACTCTTAGGTTATAAAACTATTACTAGAATTTATTGCAAGAATGAATATATAATTATATAAATGAATTCAGTTATTGTATCAATGATTAAATTGGATATTAATTAATGTAAATAACATTAATAAGTCGAACATTGATTAATGATCATTCATTGGACCAAAATTTTTTTCAGTGTATATTTGTTAGTAGAAATTAATCAAACATATTTCACCATTAGAACTGTCAATAAAGCGGAAAAAGAATCACATACAATTCTTCGAAATATTGTGTTGTTCTACAATTACTATAACTTTTAAAGTAAATTTTATAAGAGAAAATTCTCTCTGTGTGTACATACTTGAGAATTTAGAAAGAGAAGCAATCATATTAAGATTTCAACAGACGATTAAAAATCAATTAATAACATCGTTCGGTTTTATTTCTTGGCTATAATCAATTATTTTTATATTATTTTAAAAACACGAAAAATTAGTAAAAATACAATTTTAATTGCGACAAATTTTCAACCTAAGCATAAAAAAAAGAAGTAGCACAATCGCAAGTTTACTTTTACCTTTTCCTAATGACCCGGATTCTTTTCATTATCTTTCTCTTGTAAAAACAATAGACTCAGAAATGCATGTGCACACGGATTAATCATTCTTTGTACAATGAAGATCTCCGCAAGATAAAGATACGAGACCGAAATCTTATTTACCTACTCGTAGCGTCGAAGGATATAGAAAAATGCGATTCTTTGCAGGATACGATAGAAATAACGAGAAAATTTATTTGGACTCTCGATTCTATATACGTCGACCACGAAACAATAGAGGAACATGCGTCCTTGCACGCGAGATAATAAAGTCCTGCGGTATTATACGATTACGTTACATCCGTTTCGCATGGAAAACATGGAAACTGAATGGAGTGAATTACATTTTAAGGCGCCAATTAGAGTGTCGCGAAGAATAAGTGTCACGATTTTAAATTATCGCGAAAAAGTAACGTTCGCACGGAATGCGAAGGCATAAAGAAACAGTATTATGCGTATTTGTTGAAGCAAGAGCCATTATTGATTATTTACGTCAATGCTTGCGGACGTTTCTGCAAACGACCGCAAATTACTCACATTTGTCAACATTTATGCCCGCCAAAGACGATTGTGTCATAATGTATTACATATATCATGTACAGCGGGTTGCAATCAATTGTTATACTTAATCCTAATTTATTTAGATATATAATATACTAGTCTCAATTTTATCTTTATTATTACATAACGAAGAGTCATAAGAAACATGGTACCTATATTTATTTACGTAAATCTAACGTGGAAAAAAAATTAAAAGCTTTCAAACGACCTTTCGAGAGGCGGTCCTTCAAATGCGCGAGTACCTAAAGAAGCTCTGGATTGAAGTGAACCTGGCGAATTATTGTCGGCAAGTGTAAGGACGCTCCCCCGAGAGTCACTTCGTGCGATCGAGCAACCTTCGACGCGCGTTACGTAAGCGTATGCGGATGCTTACGTGCGAAAACCTGTTGTCGAACGCGCGTCCAGGGAAGAAATTGCACGTGTGTGTAGTGAGCCTTTCTAGAAAACGCGGCCACGCTTCGCGAAGAAATTCGCATTTTACAATGTAAGTGGCGGCGAAGAAGTTACCCCGCCGAGCGAGACTTATACGCGGACCATGGCGTTGCGATTTTCCAAGTGATAAATCTCAGTTTCAATCGAAATAAATAGCAGATCAGAACGTTCTGATTCTAACATAACATTCCACGTTTAATCCCCGATCTGAATTACGATATTAGACGATAAACAGTCAGATAAATGGGTGCAATAAAAGGAATGTTTTGAGTCTAAAATATGTACACCAAGCGATTTATTATGCTGCATTTATATCGCGTTTAATTATGTCATTCTATTATTTTGTAATTCCAAATTTAACGCACATATCTCTGTCCAATAGTGTTACCAAACATATACACGTAGAAGTACGCAGATATTATATAAAAACGACGCGAAGCAAACGACTACAGGCAATCTTCGATTTGTTCTAAGCTCCGTGTTTATGAAACTATAGACTAAAAAGACAAGCTAAAACGACGATTTGATCGCAATGCTTTACACCAAGTTACGAATTTCTTGTCAAGCGGACATTTCTTTGGAACATAACTCTATATTATTGCCGAGTACTCGAAGGAGTGCATTAAGGATCGCCTGCAGTGCGTACGCTCGAAATCAATTTCGTCGCGCCATCGTGCGCGGAGGTCGGCACTCGATAAGAGCACAAGCTGACAGTCGTTTCTCGCAGAAGTGCATGACAGCTGTGAAAGGTGTGCGCTCCGTGCACGATATCACACGGCAAAAACACAAGAGATCAAACATTCGTGCTCACCACAGCCGGGGAAAATCGAGCGCGTCTCGAGGCAGCTTGACGGGGGTCCCTCCTCCTCCGTTTGCTCCGGTTACTCTCCGATTCCTCCCTCGTGGAGCGAAGCACTCCGTTAATTAGTTCGGTGTGACACTTTTATCAGGCGGTGGTACACAACACACAGATCCGCAGGCACTTAATCACCAGCGACGACGGCCGGACACCTCGATCTCTCTACAACAAATCGCGGCGTGGCGTTTTGACGTAAGTACACCGAATGACGCGGATGGTGAACGGGGACGACGCGGACCGGTGACGGCGAGCGAACGACGAACGACACGTCTCCACAGACTGAACTCACGCTCCCGACTGATCGCCCGCGCGCGCGACTCGGCCAATCCCGACGACGACGCCGCTCGTGGAAGCCGACCGAACCGTACTCCACGGCAAACGTTAAATTTCGATCGGCGCGTGCTCGCTACGCATTGTGCGTAACACAGCTGGAACGAGCGCCTTGCGAGATGAGCGGAAAGAAAAAATTAACAATCACGCGAGAAGCTTCTCTCCCTTCCCTAGCAAACGGCTCCCACGAGTACGAACACCTCTCTTATATGCGATGGCTCCGTCTCGTATCGTTATCTCAATGAGAATTCCTCGTAGTACCATTTTCCAACGCACATCCACGCGCGAGGGTCCCTTGAAAAATGCCATAATATAGCCATTTGCCGCGCACGTACGAGCTTTGAGATTTGATACTTTCCGAGAATCGCACGCCGGTATACTGTATGCACGTGTTACGAATGGCTGTAGGATGAAGGTAAACCTCTTCGTGAGTGAGGAATGTTAAAGTGACAAAAATCATCGAGAATAGCAGTACGAGGAAATTTCATTTAAATGACGATAAAAATTATGCGCGCAATAATCATGTTACTTTATTGAACAAAATGTAAAGAAAAATAGTAGCTTTAAATTCTATATTTCGACAAAATATTAGTATTCATTACGGCGCCATAATTAGACTGCGGAAGTTTATGTAAGAATTATATGCCATCAATATGCAACACATATATAATATATATGCACAAAATATGCAAAATATATGTAAGAGTATATTTAATCTTTATTTAATTCAAACTATTATAAATCATAACATAATATTATAGATATACATAACACGTTTTGAGATATAATTCAAATGCTTGTCTTGCACTGCTTCAATCCAGCTGTTTAAGATTGTGCATCTGGCTCTTTTTGCTTTCGGCATATTGTCCGTATAGAAAATTCAAGATTAGAAATAACGATGTAAACTCAGTCCTTATACTGATCAAGTGCGCATTCACTGAGTAATATTACTGATTGCGAACTGACTGAGGGCCGACCGCGAACGAAACTTTCGTACTTCGTATTGTTATTGTTGACAACAGCGAGATGGATCAAGGTCAGAGAACTCTATTTGAGCTAATTTGTAAACAAATTTAATTCATGCTACAACTATTATATGCTAGAACTATGAGAAATATCGAAAATAATATGATATGCAAAATATGAAAAATATATGCAATATGCAAAATATGCAAAATAAAAAAGTATTTTTAAATGCTGTAATGACGAAACATATTTCTATAGAAGTCCCACTTACTTAGCCTCATTCATAAAAATATGTATTTACATAAACTTCCGCAGTCTAGAAATAATAAATGTTTTCATTATTCTACATTGAAATCAATATTTCGAAAAATATAAAGGAAAATTTAGAGCGTCGCTTAAAGTGCAGATTCGAAATGTAAAAAAAGATTTAAATGTATATACATATATTTGTATTATTCAATATTACAATAAAAATTTCATATATAGAAGTATATATACACACTATAAAAAATTTTCCGACGTAGGACTTAGAAAAAAATTTGAAGTCAAAATTTTTTGGGAGTACTAAGTAGTTCTGATCGGAGTTCTGGACAGTTCTCGGCGAGTTCTATCGAAAAGTATCAGGGCTCAAAACGATTGGACCAACGGTTTCCGAGATATACTCTAACAATTGTTGATCTTCTGACAAATGTCGCTGTATCTTGCAAACCGTTGGTCCAATCATTTTTTCACCTTACAGTTTTCGATAGAACTCGTCGAGAACTGTAAGAAACGCTACTCAGAACTACTCGGTACTCTCAAAAAATTTTTCAAAGATTTCTACTACTTTTTTAAAATTATATTATTCTTCAAAAATGTTTTTTATATATCAAGAACTCTAGGTATTCACAAAATAGTTCTGTTAAGCTGATCAGAACTATGCGACCTTGAATTTCGTTAAAAAGTTAGCACCCCATTTTTTAAAAATTATTAAAATTGATTATTAAGCGCATATGTCATTAAAAATTATAGAGAACTCTTCGTATCGTCAAAAAGAAGCAGGAATTATCATCAGAACTATTGTATCTAAAAATTAATTTTTCAAAAATTTTTAATATTTTTTTTATTATTCGAAAATTTTTTTTACATATCAGGAACTCTAGGCAATCGCAAATTGAAGCTATTAAGCCGCTCAGAACTATTCCACCTCGAAATTCGATAAAAAGTTAGCACCCCATAGTCACTCATGCCATTTCTCGCGAGTGCCGAATTACATGAGTGATTGTTTATATAGAACTTCTTTCTAACATCTTCCCAGGCGTCTAAGGTAGGCTCCCACTACATTACCTTATTGATGAGTCCAGTAGTGGAAGCCGGGACGAAACGCCAACTTGTGATATTCTTCGCAATCTTATTTTTCATAGATTCTAAATTATTAATTTAATATTAAATTTTAATATATGTCTTTCAACATATTATTAAGATCTAATAAGATGCTATAAGCATCAAAAATTGGTTAGATTGATTGTCAATTCAACTAAGTGATATTACTGCGGTAGTGAATTTGTATGCATCAATGCTGAAAATCTATCAGCGTCGCGGGGGTGATTACATACGCAGTATATAAATTCACACAATATAATAAACATTAACATCCTGTTTACAAGACTCAATTAGGCATTACACTTTCTGAGATTTTTAAATCATACGAGTCAATTAGTATTATCTTTCACCCCATTTTTAAAAAATGTAAAAAAAATGTTTATTGAGCGGAACTCTTGTTATTAACTATAGGGAACTCTTCGTCTCAAAAGGAAGTCCCACACGCGATACCGAGTCGCCAGTTCGCCTCAGACCGCCGTGGCAGCCCGACGAAAATCGACGAAGGCACGAGTGACCGCCCTTTGCAAGCATTTTTTTTCAAAATCATCAATTGAGCCATTTTTTTCCTAAAAGGTACATTCTTCCCCTTTAATTTCGTTATTGATTCATGTCGATATCTTTCGTTGGCTTAAAGTTATGATTTTTTAAGTAAACAAGTGATTTTTCCATAGGTACCTCCAATTTTTAATAAAAAACTAAACAAAATAAATTTTTTTCGAAATATTATGACTTGGACTTCAAGTTAAAGGTTGAAAGAAGCCCCATGAATTTTTTCAGATTTTTTGAAGCGCACTAGTCGCTAAAAAACATACCAGGTCACGAGTTACCCCCCCTTGCAAACCTAAGGTGCCGAAAAAATCTTTGCAGACGGAGGGTTGACATACTCGAAATTTTTTATCAACATAGTCATGAGATATGAATTTTTTTCAAAATTCGCAATTTTCAAATGCCTATAACTTTGCGAAAAATAATCCAAATAAAACGTTTTTTTTTTAAATTGTGTGTTTTGTTCTCTATCATTTAAAAAAAAAATCAAGAAAAGTTTTCAAATTGTTTTTTAATTTTTTTCTTAATTTAATGTAAAAAATTTTTAATTTTTTAAAGTATGACACGTTTAATTTAAAAAAAAAAATTCTCATAAAGACTTAGATTTATTTGATGATTTTTAAGACTAATTTGATTATGGGCAAATTTTTGTTTCTATTTTTTTTCGAATAATTTTTTTTCAATTTTGCATTTTTTACATGATAAAATAATATAAAGATATAAACTCGTGACATTTTCATTTCCTAAAATTTTCGGTTTGTTCTCAATGTAATAACTTATTTTTTTATATTTACTTATTTAAAAAAAAAGTGTTTCCGTGATTGATATTACTTTTATACTAAAATTATCGGTTTCATATTATGAATTTTTTTACAATATAATTTTTCATTTAAAAAAATTGTTATTATTGTCCGATCTTATTTGTAAGAGTACGGCTACACTTCTGCATGCAAGAATTAAGCTTGCATGTACAATTACTAATTTTGATTAGTTTTGCTCATAGAAACGCAAAACATAGTAGGAAAGTTTTATGGGCAAACCTAATCAAATTTAGTAATTCACAGAGCTGCTCTGTGAAATCGGCACCCCTAAATGCAAATTTTGATAAAATCATTATTGTATTAGTTTATCCACTGTTTGTCCACGTTTGTCCACCTATTATTTTCGTTTGTCCATCCTATTTTTATTATATTTTTCATAATAATGAAAAATAATCACTTGGAGATACTACAATTTATTTTTGTGTATAACATTTTTTTGGAGGGTGGACAAACATGGACAAACAGTGGACAAACGAATGCAATAATGATTTTACCAAAATTCGCATTTAGGGGTGCCGACTTCACACGGCAGCTCTGTAAAGTCGGCACCCCTAAATGCGAATTTTGGTAAAATCAATATTGCATTTGTTTGTCCACTGTTTGTCCACGTTTGTCCACCCATTATTTTCGTTTGTCCATCCATTATTTTCGTTTGTCCATCCTATTTTTATTATATTTTTCATAATAATGAAAAATAATCACTCGGGAGTACTACAATCTTTTTTGGTGTATAACTTTTTTGGAGGGTGGACAAATGAAAATACCGGATGGACAAACGTGGACAAACAAATGCAATAATGATTTTAGCAAAATTCGCATTTAGGGGTGCCGATTTCACACGGCAGCTCTGTGAAGTCGGCACCCCTAAATGCGAATTTTGGTAAAATCATTATTGCATTTGTTTGTCCACTGTTTGTCCACGTTTGTCCACCCATTATTTTCGTTTGTCCACCCTATTTTTATTATAATTTTCATAATAATGAAAAATAATCACTCGGGGGTACTACAATCTTTTTTTGTGTATAACTTTTTTGGAGGGTGGACAAATGAAAATAACGGGTGGACAAACGTAGACAAACAGTGGATAAACGAATGCAATAATAATTTTACCAAAATTCGCATTTAGGGGTGTCGACTTCACAGAACAGCTCTGTGAATTACTAAATTTGATTAGTTTCGCCCATAAAACTGTCCTACTACGTTTCTATGGGCAAAACTAATCAAATTTAGTAATTATACATGCAAGCTTAGTTCTTGCATGCAGAAGTGTAGCCGTACTCTTACAAATAACAATTTATAAAAATGAAAAATAATATTGTAAAAAAATTCATAATAAGAAAACGATAATTTTAGTATAAAAGTAATATCAATCACGAAAACACTTTTTTTTTAATAGGTAAATATAAAAAAATAACTAATATAAAGAGATATGGGCAATATGAGCCAATAATTTTCATTAAAATCTTTAAATTAACCTAATATATTGCGAAGAATATTACGTAATTATGGCGTTAATTTAAAAATTTTTGACGAAAATTATTGGCTCATTGCCCTTATCTCTTTATATTAGTTGTTTAATACATATTGAGCCTTATCACAAACATTATAAAAAAATAAGTTATTACATTGAGAATAAACCGAAAATTTTAGGAAATGAAAATGTCACGAGTTTATATCTTTATATTATTTTATCGTGCAAAAAAATGCAAAATTGAAAAAAAATTAATTCGAAAAAAATAGAAAGAAAAATTTGCTCATGATCAAATTAGTCTTAAAAATCAAATAAATCTAAGTCTTTATGAGAATTTTTTTAAAAAAATTAAACATATCATACTTTAAAAAATTAATAATTTTTTACATTAAATTAAGAAAAAAATTAAAAAACAATTTTAAAACTTTTCTTGATATTTTTTTTTAAATCTAGAGAACAAAACACAGAATTTAAAAAAAAAAACGTTTTATTTGGATTATTTTTCGCACAGTTATAGGCATTTGAAAATTGCGAATTTTGAAAAAAATTCATATCTCATGACTATGTTGATAAAAAAATTCGAAAAAAATCATGATAGCTTCTTGCGATACTATAATATATCAAAATTTCAGCCAAATCAAAAATCCAAAAGTTTTCGAGTGGCACACTTGGGATGGAATGCCTCATATATATATATATATATGTATATATACACGTATATATATATATATATTTTATTAAACTTTTCTATTATATTTAAAGTTAGAGTTATAAATTATAAAAAGACAAAAATATGATACAAAATCTGATGCTATTAATTCGTTTTTAAATCTGTAAGAGAAGCCTGCAAATATTGAATGTCTTATACTTAAAGTAAACAACCGTTCCTTGCATATTATGAAAGAAAGGATCTATGTACGTGTACATTGTTAAATAAGAAGATTCTACATGAGAGAGAAGGTCCTCGCGTTTCTCACAAATGCTCTAATGAAGCAGAAGCTTCTAATAAGTCTTCATTAACATGTGTTAATAAAGAAAATCTTACATTGATGTTTCAGGTATCTTCCGATCGAAAATCGAATTTATATTCGGCTCAAATACATATTCATGCTTAACAACGTTGTCGATCCTCTCAACTTTTTGTAGTGCAAAATGTTTTAATAATTCTACAACTTTTCTAAAAATTTGTCAGAAAATGTAGATAATGAACTTAGGGACCTATTCTGTAACTCTTAACGAAAAATTTTTTGCGCTTTTTCTGTCTAGCAGAAAAAAAATTTTTTTGTGAAGGAGCTGAGTAGGCAGTCAGTCAGCCCCCTCTCTATAAGGTGTAAATAAGATCCGAATATATATACATATAAGGTCATTGTTACTAACATTATAGCAATAATAACTATAAAAATTATGCTCCTCACTATAATTATCTTACTATATAATTACAGTTACAAATACGATATACTTTTCTCTCAGTGCATCTTCGAGTTAAATAAACTCAAATAAAGAGTAAAATAGGACAATGCAATTAGTTGAATTGATAATGCGATTACTACAATCAACGATGTACATACTTTGTTTAATGCAAAAATGTTTAAATTAACTATAATATTACTTCATTTGATATTTTGTTAAGTTTCATTGTCTCGTAAGTAAGTTAAAGCCACTCGAATTGATAATTCAACCAACTCAGTTAAATATAATTTTTAACAAACAAAGTTATTATCGCGTTTAAAAAATTTTAATTAATCGTCAGTTATCATCAAAGTTGAAACTAAAATTTAGCTAATTAAAATTTGAATAATTTTCTCGAACGCATTAAAATAAAATGAATTTAAAAAATGTTCATGTAATAATAAAAGTTACATAACGAAACTGCACATAAGAAAAAGGTATAATGCAGTATCTTTTTCAATGCTGTGCAAGACGATTTCTTTTCGTGAAGCGCGTCGCATTTAAAAGGCCTTCGAACTTTATGATACCCGACGAAAGAAAGGAACCGTTTGGCGAAACGTGCACCATAAAAGCGAGTTGATTATACCAATTGCTGTATAAGCAATTGTATCGATAATCATGGCTTTTTCACTGCATCGTAATACAACGCATCCGAAAACAGTACCTTGGCAATCCGTTTATTTACAAAAATATTGAGTGCAATTAATGTAATGAATTTATTACAAATAAATATTGGAAGAAGGAGAGCAAGATAGAATGATTGAGTGTGTTCTGCGCGGGAAAAGATAACTTAGAACAATGTGTGAAAGACTATGTAAAAAAGTAAGTGTTTGGTTTCAAGAGTTAGGGAAGAATATAGAGGAGTTATAAGGAATTTTAGGGATGAGAATCTAGGTAAAGCGAAAGGAGAAATTCTATGGAAGTTGTACAAAGAAAAAGAAAATATTCATAAGAGAAAAGACGGGACAAAAGATAATTGTAGATATAAAGCGAGAAAGGTAGAATAGAGTAATAGAATAGGATAAGAATAGAAAAGAGTAGTTGTTCATTTTAAAAAGGCTAGTAGTATATTTAACGGAAATGGCTGTGAAAATAATACAAAATGTTTAAAGATATAGGATAAGAAGAGATTATTTGTTTTGTTATATTATCATGTTATTAGTCATGAGTTAAGTTTAGGATGATAGAAAAGGTTGTATGTGTGCGTGGGTCATAAATGGATTAAGATTTATTGTAAACCAAGTCCCCTTTTTGGCTATTTTTCAAGCTGAAGTGAATAAAATTCTTCTTCTATGTGATGAATTTATTAATTAAAAATAATTAAAAGATATTTATATTGTAGATACATTCAAGTTATGATAAATAATCATATTTTCAATATTTCTATCTTTATAAATGCAATTCTTTACGATTTACATTTATAATGAATTTTACTTTTTACATACAAGCTTTTATAATCTAAATTGTCCGTATTTTACAATTTCGTGATTCAATACATAACAAGTACAACAAATTTGAGATTTTTTAAATAAAATAAAAAAAAAAAATAATTTTAATTTTTATTATATATTATTTATTTTCGGAAATGTAGATTGCAAATAAAGACAATTATTAAAGCGCAATCCTCAATTGTCCAAAAGAATATAAAATGTATAATAGGATATAAAAACAGTAAATGATATCAATACATAAGTAATATGTAAGTATATAATAAATGAGTTTACTCACTGGTCGTTGTACTCTAGCTAAATACGTCTTCAGCTGTACCTGGAAAAAAATTAATGTATTATAATTATTATAAATGTTATCACATTTTATATACGCTAACACATTAAATTATTTCGATTCGAGTTTTAATTTAATTAAAAAACGCAATTAATAACAAATATTTGGTTAATTATTCACACAATAAACCGAATAAATAATTATTTAAATATTTAATTATTTAATTAAATAATTAATTAAATATACAACATAACGATTATTTTATTCCACCCCAACATTTCTCTCTGCTTGCATATTTATCAAATTTTTGTCGGACACAGCTTGCTCAAAAATAAATAGAGAGAAATTAGAAACTGACATTTCTCGAAGCTCTCAAAGAAAAAAATAGATTGAAAATATTATACAAAAAGTAAAAAATTTGCATATTAATTTTTAATATTTAATTATTGAGCTCAGTCTTTCTTGTCACAATAAATATTTGATATAAATATTTTTTATAATGTTAAAATTTAAAATATAATACATAAAAAACATTTTCTTTTATAAATATTAGAGAAATAATTGCAACACTATGTATATGTAATGTGCACAATCGTGTTTTTTAAATATCTAATAAATCAATATCTGTTCACACACACACACGCGCGCGCACACACCAACTAGAGTATTGTAATTTGCTCCATCGGTTGCTCCACTCGTTGCAAATTCCGTTTTACAATTAGAAGAGCTCCGCTGCTCCACATCGAGAAAACAATAAATATCGAAATCAAGCACTTAATTACACGCTGACCAAATAAACTTTGAAAGTTGGCCCGCAAATTTCACTACCGAAGAAACACGAGAAACGCGAATTTGCGACACGAGTCCGCCACGCCACGCCGCGATTTTGCAAAACGTTCTTCGTTCTGCAAATTTCCATGCACACAATTATTCCTTGCTAATTATTGTCACGTGTGTCCGATAGCGAACTTTTCTTTAGATGCAATCGATACACGTTTAAGACTTTATTATTATTAAAGAATCAAAATCCGCCATGCTCATGTTTAAATTAAAAGTATAACGATATAGTTTTATGTTATTTTTCTAAGTTATTCTTTAAGTTCAATTTCATTTCTAGGATTGTAATATTTGATTGTGAGATAAACAACCAATTGATTTTTATAGCTATGGTAGTCTTATTAAAAAATATTTAATCTATTAAAAACACACAGCCACACTACAGTTACAACATTATCATTGCATTATCGACGAGATATATGTCCATTAATACTACGATCACACGGAGTTAACTCAACGAATCTGTACACTCACCATTTATCGTATTTTAATGTGAAATACACCATATTCAATATTTCATAAATACATGTAAAGCAAATTTTTTATTCTGAACAATAAACGCTGAATATAATTACGAAATATAGTGAAAATACGCTAATCGGACATCGATTCCTTCGGATAAATCGTAAGGATCATTTTCCCGTGACGATGACATCGGAATATGTACTCACCGGCACTTTTCGGCTGTACTCGCTACATGCAGTATCCACTACGAAACGGCGTCAATAACAACCACTCGCGATAACCGACACTTTCCGACGATCACTTGTCACTTAAATCAACATTCTCGACAAGAATTTCCACCCGTCACGAGCTCTTACTTGATAAATGTCGCGATTAAACCAGAGATTGCTCGCTCCATGTGATTCTGTATCAAAGGCACTGTATTGAGTGTCATGGCGGCCGGCTCCCGCACAGTCGGCGCTTCCCGCGCATGCGCGAGTCGTCCTACACCGCGCCGGTAATTCATTTCAACTAAAACAGTTTGATTTACAGACGATTAGATGATCGCGATGATAGTTATGTGCTTTTCACGCTCATTTTGGACAACAACTGCAATAATGTAATCAATATTTTCTTTAGAGATTTAAAGAAATACGGAAGAATTTAACTGCGGAAAACGCGAAAAGTAAGCGAAATAGTCACGATTAAATTTCAAATTGGCGCGTACGTGAAGGAGTGAAACGCGACGTCACGTAATAATGTTTTTAGACGCATCTTATCATATTTGAAAGTACACTAATTGGATGTCGGTCTCTTCAAAGGAATCATAAGAATCAGTGTCCCGTCTACGAACTGTGTATCAAAATCTGAATTTATACTGGAATTGTATCCGTTCCGATTGTATTCGTCACGACGCAATGTCAACTGCAAATTAAATAGTGTCGTTCATAAATACCCGCGATAACCGGCATATTCCGGCAGTCATCTATCATTCCAGTCCGGCATTCCTGAAAAGAATTTCTATTCATTGTGAGTTCTTACCTGATAAATGCAACGATTAAGAAGGAGCGTTCGTCCTACGTGTTCCGACTTCTGTATCAAAGGAGCTCTACTTTCGAAAATGGTAATTGATATTCTGATTTGATAAATTCTCTACGAAGTTATGCTGACACAAATGAAAATGCGTCAAATCTTAAAAATGTTTACTAACTTTGAGAAGTTCCATGGCGTGAATTAAAAATCGCATAAAAATTCAATTTACATGATTCGAAAGCGTGAACTTTTACCTTTAATTAATTTTTTTATTGAGCTCTGTACAATTTTTTTTCACCGAATTATTCAATATTAAAGCAAAAGTCCTTTTTGCTTTAATTATATTAAAAAATAAAACTGTCCATACAAAAATGTGTCTTGTAATAAAAATAAATGTATTTTTTAAGGTGAATCCATTTTAAGAGAATTATAGATAAGATCAGAAGTTTTGCAGAAGTATCGATTCAATACCAATTTTTCCCCCAAATTCCGATAGTGTCGATACATTTTTTATCAATCTTTTCGAACATTAATTTGAAATATGAACATTTAAATGTTTGCGCAATGCGATAATTCGATGCTTTTCACGCTCATTTAGACAGCTACAATAATAATATATTCAATATTTCCTTAGGTGTACAAAAAAGTTCTGAGCTTTAGATTTCATACAACCGAAATAACAATTTAAATTTTATATATCTTCCCGCCCTTTTGCGGTTTTAAAGCGTTAACATTTGGCCTTCTAAAATGTCATACGGTTTGGCGTTTGATGCACATAATTTCAAAAATCAGTAGTGTTCACGATGGCAATAACAAAAGAGCAAATTCGATTTTCCATCCACTTCGCGTTTCATCTGAAGAAAAATGCTGCTGAAGCCACTGCAATGATTTGTGCTGCATATGAAGAGAACGCTGTAAGTCATGCTACATGTAAAAGATGGTATCAAAAATTTCGCCAAGGAGATTTCAGTCTTAAAGATGAATCGCGTGCTGGACGCCCTGAAAAGATTGAAACGGACGAATTGCAAACACTGCTGGATATAAACTCTGCGCAAACTGAAAAGGAGCTTGCAGAACAGCTTGACGTTACGCAGCAAGCCATTTCCGTACGATTACATACGATGGGAAAGGAAATTTTACAAAAAAAAAGCTCCGAACTTTTTTGTACACCTAAAATTAAAAAAAAAATACAGAACAATTTATTTGTGAAACACGCAAAAGATAAGCGAAATAAAGTCTCGACAAATTTCAAATTGGTGCATATCAGCATATGTGAAGGATTGTAGCACAACGTTATGTAATGACACGTCATATCGAGCGTATTCTTCATTTCGTGCATGACACGTGTGATGTATCATTTCTTATGCTTCTTTATTATTTGGTAAACAAGAAGGATAAAATGATACATCATCATGCGTGAAACGGAACACATTCATCATGTGTGTGACGTTACAGAACGTCGCCGTAGTACTAATATATTCCAAATTTATTTAGAAATGCTGACTACGTTTATTAGTATTAATAAATAAAAATTTGGGGGGGATTTTTCAGATTATTAGAATTGCGTTTCAAGACCGACGAATGTTTGGCACGCAATTTTGGGGGGACTACGTATATTGGTTAATTATTAATTAAATAGACGTCGCAATATTTACCCAAAGTAAGAACAATGTCCTATTAGGGATCTTTTTTTGATTAGATGAACATTTAAAGATTTAAAGGTCTAAATTTTTGAGAGGATTCTTTTTTTGAACATGGCTTGACCTTTTCATTTTTATATGATGTGATTTGTTTAGTAATATTTATAGAAATTGTGAGAAAAACGCGAAGGAGTAGAGAGTCGATCAGCTGACGCCGTCTGATACAGTCGAGTTTCGGGGAATTCTCCGGTTTATTTCGAGAATCAATAACATTCGAATAATTTGTATCGCGACCGAATATAAGACTTTCTTGTGATCGAGCGAGTTTTAATTGAGTAACTTTTATTATAGCATCTCCGCGCGCTTGTAATTAAATTGATAATTAATATATTCACGAACTCTTATAATTTAGTTTTCTCTTATTTTTATTTCGGTGACCCGAACATATCCGCTGCTCACATTCACCTTTCCTTTGATGTCTTTTATACCGTTGACGGAGTCGAAAGACTAAAAGAATAAAATTAAATATTTTAATTTGTTTGCTCGTAAACCCTTGTTTCTTTTTATTATTAGTTTTAAAAAACTTATCAAGCCTTATTACTTACATGTTTTAATAAATAAAACTCTCTCTATACATATGTGTGTGTATATATATATATATATATATATATATATATAGAGAGAGAGAGAGAGAGAGAAAGAGAGAGGAAGAGATTATTTTATATGTATATAATGTACACACATGTATACACATGTAAACGAGACAGAAACTTTAGTGCAGTTTCTAGTAAAATACATAGAAAGCTTTATATCAGTGATCCATAGATAGATTATTTACATAGATGATTTGAAACATAATTTACACAATCTACATTATACAAAAGTAAATACAAATTATTACATTTCACGAGTAAATACACAACTATTGGAAATTGTGGCTAGATATTATACGCTGGTTAGAGAAAAAGAAGCGTTTTGCGTATTGTGTGCAACATGCACCTCATATACGTACCGGCGAGAAATTGTAAGTAGCGCTCTCGGTAAGATGTATTAATTTTTTTTTTAAGTTACGTCGCGAGATCTTAATTGCTCATGTCGTCAGACAATAATCTTGTCGTGAATTTCTAAGTTCTGTCATAGTTCCGCGATACCGTTATTATTGTTGTTATACGCACGTGATCACGTCTGCGCGAGCATTTCGTATACATACGCATATTTATTTGAGTTTGTATCCTTAAGGTACTTTTTCATGCGCAGCACGCTGCAGCAGCAATTCGTTACTATTGGTTAAGAATTTTATGTAAGCTAGATGACGCACTTCCGGCGCAAAATACATTTTGCCGCAGTTCGTTGAAGTTGAACCGAACGAACAGCAAGCAGCAAACGGCAAAATCGAGGCAATATTATTTATTGCAACAAATATTAGGAAAATAAACGAAGAATGGCTTCGGATAAGGTACGAATGTTTGTAAATTAGATTATTTTATACTTTACACTTTACTTTTTCAAATTTGTGGTAAAGTATAAAATGATCTAATTTACAAACATGTATCCGTACCTTATCCGAAGCCATTTTTCGTTTATTTTCCTAATATTTATTGCAATAAATAATATTTTCATAATGAAACGACGGACATATTGTACGCTTTCTCGATTTTGCCGCTTGCTGCTTGCTGTTCGTTCGGTTCAACTTCAACGAACTGCGGCAAAATGTATTTTGCGCCGGAAGTGCGTCATCTAGCTTACATAAAATTCTTAACCAATAGTAACGAATTGCTGCTGCAGCGTGCTGCGCATGAAAAAGTACCTTTAAACTTCTGAATTAGAATCAGATAGATCAGTGATTAACTTTCCATCGCCGACTAAGCATTTTCCCGCGTATTCCATTTCGCCTTCAGGGTTGCGTTCAGAAATTATCGCCTAGGTATATATTTATATAAAAGATATATATTTAAAAAATTTACAATTAAATTGCAAAGGTATACTCTTATTAAATATGTAAAATACATGTTGTATGTTATATATGTATGGAAAGTTAAAAAAAAATGCAATTTATCAATATAGTGATCAAAATTTTTTTTCTGATCAAAGTAGGATATCCTTAGGAAAAACTTTGTTATGGGGGTAACTCTAGGCTATAGTTTACGTTACGTATATTATATCAAAAATGCATCCAAGAGTTATTTGAGCGTAATTTCTGAACAGACAAGACACATAAAATTTAGACTATGTGGTGCCATCTGACTGTTCTCACTTTAATCACAATGCCCGTCACACTGAGTAGTCGAGAGAACGTTATACACCGTCTTTCTTTCACCGCGTAAGCCGCGATAAAATACTCCACGGGGGGCATCGGTATTATTTAATATTACCTCATAAGTGCGACAGTTGAAAATATACTCTTCTAAATATAGCATTCAAATACAAATAAACGAATGAGTCACATGCACTTGTCGTGCCTTATCTGTCGATATCTCGACACATGATTTCGCGTATTTGTCGTGTATTTGTACGAGCGCCCGAGTATTTCCATTCTACGTTCTACGAACGCGACCCATTCTCTTTTTTGCCTTTTTGTTTTTTTTTGTTCAACTTTCACTGAAGCGTAGAAAATTCGCGCGAATCGCTCGAGGCACGCTAGCGTGACGCGCACGCGTACACGGCGCCTGGCCGGTCACGCGACGTTGAGACATGTGACCCGTTTAAAGTTTCACCGTGCGCGTGCAATTACCGTGCGAGCGCCGCCGCTCGTGTGGATTCCTTCGCGCAGTCGGTGCTCGCGGAGCCTCCCACTTACGTCGTCGCACCTGCGTATCCCCCACGAAACCGTAGGTTATGTCGCCGTGTTTATACTCGCTGTGATCCCGCGAGATCGAAGTTATATATTCGCTTGACACGCGGCGCTTCGCGCGCGCGTACACGGTCTGTCATATATCGCCGAGTGATCGCGACGGGCTTCGTAGGGGATCGCCTGGGCGAAATATGAGAAGGATAAGGTCGGGACATCAACTGGGACATCGGCAGCCGCGCTACTGCGTCGTGTCCGCGAGCTAATTTGATTACGAGCGGCCCAAGGTTCGTATATCCGCGATTCCGTTCTTCCTACTTCTTTCTCGCTCTTCCTCCGCTTGTCCTCTTTCCCCTTCCTACCTCTCTCGCATGGTGGAAATATCTCTCGTCTCGGACATCCCGTGTCGAGGGACGAGAGAAGAGACTCTCACGCAGATGTTTACGCGCAGACGACTATCGAACGAGAGCGAAAGTCGTATATTTTCGTCTCCGGGAAAAGTGTCGTGCCTCCGGTGTGCGCCGCGATCGATTTTCACGCGTTGCGTATTTCTTTCTTTTTTTTTTACCGAAGATTGTGGCCGCTGCGAAACCTTGTCCTATTTTTGTAGACCGCCTGCATACGTATGTATACATATATATGTGTGCACGTACAATACATGTACATAGCGGCGCGCGATTACTCGGCTGACATTCGCGGGTAATCGCGGCCGGTTACGAATCTCTATTATGACCTTGCACAAATGCGTTTTGTCGCCGTGGCCGCATCGTTTGTTTATGGCATGGCTTAGAATAACCAAAAACTGTCACTTTTATCAATCCGAGAGGTAGACTCTATAATATGGTTTTATCTGTTTCTGAGAAGATTTAATCAGATTGCATGGATAATACAACTGTCAAAATTTAATGTCGAAAATTATAACAGCTAAACATTTCTATTTTTATTTACTTGTTCCCTTTAAAAAAAGAAATTGATAAATGCGATACGTCATCGAGAAGTGTGCTCAGAATTGATTAAATACATTTTGAGATTAATCTGAAATTTTATAGGTTTTCTGATTATTTAATTGGCTTGATAGTTTGCAAGAATGTTATAATCAATTTGTAATAGTATTGGAATGCTTCGGAATGAACTGTCTAATTTAATTATGTGTGCAATAGATCAATTCATTCTTTATCCAAGATGACAGACTGTGACTAATGACTGATGACTCATTCTTAAGGTAATATCTTTTTTTGTGTTGATTGATAGGACAGCTGTGTTATGAGTATTGGTTTATCTATGTACGATGGCTTGGAGAGCGAGAGCCCTCCTGATAATGGCTTGGACAGTACTATGGGTACTACCAAAAAACTGGCTAGAGGCATCTCCCGTGCAACTGAAAATGCAGCAATTGTTTCCTATGCTCGTTTACAATTGGCAGCCTTAGAAACACTCGATACACCAGAATTCACATTTTCATTGCCGGACTTGTCTGTGTACCCAGGTATCATTTTTTGTTCGAGCGCAAAATGTGTATCCGAATTATTTTTTTTATTAACATTTAACTAATTTTTTTATTGATATTTTACATCTAGATAATTTTCGTAAGTTTTTGGAGAAAGATCTGATAGAGAATGGATGCCTAAATTCTTTAGAAGCTGCAGGTCGTTTAAACTGGTGGTATAAAAGTGGAAGCACTAGAATTCTTTGGCCACTAGCAACATCTGGAGATGGCAATTGTCTACTTCACGCTGCATCGTTGGGAATGTGGGGCTTTCATGATAGATTACTTACTCTGCGAGAGGCATTGCATAATACTTTAACCAAAGGAGAATACAGACATGCACTTTTTAGGTATGAAATGAGAAAATATTAATTTTAAAAGAGGTAAATCTTTGAGACATCTATTTATCTAATACCGTAATTATTAGACGATGGAAGTGGAGACAAACTAGTCTAAATGAAGCGGCTGGATTATCATACACGGAAGCGGAATGGTCATCGGAATGGCAAAGTATAGTGGATATGGCATCTCCTACAATCAGAAATCAGACTGCTGCCTCTTACCAGAGTCTTGAAGAAGTGAATATTACGGTTTTCTTTGGCTACAAATTTTTATTTTAGATATGCAATCTATACTTTAATTTCAGATACACGTGTTAACCTTGGCTCATGTCTTAAGAAGGCCTATAATAGTTATAGCAGAAACTATGTTGAAAGACGCGGATGGAGTAGCTTTAGCACCGATCCCATTCGGTGGAGTGTATTTACCTTTGGAAGTACCGCCTTCGCATTGTCATAGAACACCCTTACTCTTGGCATATCATTCTGCTCACTTCTCCCCACTTGTAACTGTAGATGGCTGTCACGATTATGGCAGCGCTTGCGGCGAAGGAGTTAGTATACCATTAGTGGATCCAGACACAGGCAAAATGTTATCAGTTTTATTTGCCGTGGATCCTGGCCCTGATTGGGATTGGGTTGATGGTTCACGAGAATTGTTAACATGTACACAGGATACCGTAAGTAAATCTCGTTGCATATATTCAGCATTTTATTAACAAAGTATTAAATTATTGGTAACGAAATCATTTTATTATTTGTATGCAGATGGAGGCTTTGTTGCGACAGTATTTAGATTGCGAGTATCAAAGTTTCACGTCCGAAGATATTGACAGGCTTTCTGATACGGATGGTTATTTGTCAAAAACCGCGAAGCAATTGTTAGAGGTCGCGAAACAATTCAGTTCTATCGGTAAATCTGTCAGTAAAAAAATATTGTCTATGACAAATAAAAGGCCAAAGAGCCCGCCTTCCACAAACGGTGGAATTTCGACAGAAGGCTTGTTGTGTGTGAGAATAAAAAGTAGACGTCATCAGTACGTGGATCAAATGCTTCAAAATTATCTTGAGTGTGCCCATGCGAGGTATTTCAATTTTGATTATTCAATAGATCAGAAAAGCGTGGATCATAGTTATATAATAGATTTACAGTTTACTGTATCTATATGTTGCAGATTTCTACAACATTATCAGTTGGACACAGGTGGTCAACTAAATTACGGTGCCGGAAAATCCAAATTTTACGCTGCCAGTGATCGCAGTAGTCATGCGAGCGTTAACAAACTAATACCTACTAACACAAATAAAGATCCTACTCTTTATCTTTCGAGGTATAATTCCAGAATCTAAACTTTCTTTGCTATATACAATATAATTATAGAATAAATTAACATTTTTTTTTCACAGATCTACATTTTTTATTGATACAACTCTACCAAATAATACGGGGCCAGAGACTTGGAATAGTAGTGACCATTTAAAGGTATGTCAAATAATTTTCGAAAGGAATAAATTCTGTTAATTAAAAGTTTTCGTTTGTACAGGGCACCGTGAAGGAGTGCCGCAATGAACACTGCCAATTCTTTGGATCACCAGAAAACCAATATTATTGCTCGCAGTGTTGGGCTCATCAACATTATAATTAAACAACCGTCCATAATCGTACATGACAATAATCTCAGTTTAATACCGTTCAAAATACTATTAAATAATTTTTAGACATAATACTAGCCATAAGATAAAGCTTATGAATGTCCCACCAACATATCGTCGATAATGTTACATTGTTTTCAGTTGTTTTCTCATGTTTTCTTGTATTTATTAACATTTTCTATCGGAAAACTGCATATCATATGCACAGGATTCAATTAATCGACATGCGGATTCATTGCGAAGCGTTTACAGCATATGTTTTCGTTTCAAATTTAAAAAAATGTATATTATTTTTGTTTGAGAAACAAAGTTGTTTTGCAATTTCGATGTGCCTTCTGTCTTACATGCGCGGAACAAAAAATAATCTAATCATAATAAAAACGTTTACTCTCACAACTACCTCTACAATTTTCGATTATAATCGTCAATAATTATCACTCCGTGGTTTTTTTTTGTATTGATAAAAGATGATATGGAAATGTTTATAATCTCTCATTATCCTGTGCATCTACAGCTGTGTGAAAAATAAACCATATTTTTATACATATATATATCGCCTCATTATTTGCTGATGTGTGGAATATGATAGATCGTAGTTAAAAACATACACAAAAAACTCAGTTTTTGCCATAATAAAATGTATTTACACATATTTCCTCACATTAGCCTATCATCATGTGAAAAAGGTAATTAATAGTAAATGATTAACATTACCTGATATTATTACCCATATTCACTAAATTATCGACAAAGCATATGTGTGATAATATTACACGCTAATTTTTAATATTTATACGAAGAAAAAACTTTATATACAAAAAAGAGGAGGAAAGAATTATGCAGTATATAAATTATTGTTTTTTTTTTTTTCAGTACTTTGTATGTTCTCTATTATTATAAATAGCTATAGAAGAAAAACACGAAATGAAGAAAGATTTTACAGTACGTCGAAGGAACTAGGGAATATTCACTTCAACTACGATATTACTACAAGCGCAGAGTATATGCTTAACTATTGGAATTTAAAAATGTCCTCTTGCTTTCATTTTATCATTTAAACACTTTCAACATCCGATATTGGTCTTTCAATTAAATGACTAATAAAGAAATAAGTAAAAGAGTACCATCTATGTATATTTCGTGTCTTTAAAATTGAGTTTCATGTACTATTTACAATTTCAGTCATACGAGCACAGATACAGTATCAGAATCGATTAGTTTTGTATCCCCGATATACTTTCCATTTAAATAATAAGTTTATATTTAACCAATTTCATCTGGAAAGTTTTATTTTCTTTTATGAAAGATGATAGCAAAAGAGAGATCTTTAAGAAAATTATAAACTAAAATAACATTTATGGCTGTAGCATTATACACGTATAAATTTCATTATAAGTTCTTTTGAAGATATTTAATGTCATTTACAATCAAAATTAAGATGTAACAAAAGTTATCCATTTCTAAAGCCATAAGTGAATTTATCATTCAGAGCCGCGAAGAAATAAAAACATGATTATTGTTAATTTCATTTTGTAATTCAGTAAAATAATACGGCGAAAATATCAGTATGGTTACATCGATATATGGATGCACATACATATATAAATATAATTAATGATATCAATGTATAACATGGATCCTAGTGTATGAGATGCAAAATTTATTACTGATAATTTTTTAACAGGTCTTCTTCGGCAGCTTATTTTCTCTTACACTAGATTGGATTCTTCCCCTGATAATTTTTTTTTCTTTTGTGTCATTGTAACATAAATAATTATTCAAAACAATGCAAATTTTATATATATTATAGATATTATACTTGGGATCAATTGATGTACCCATTTACAACTTTAAACAAGACGTAAAACTAGATGTCCAATGTAAAAAAAAATCAATCGTGTACTTATAGTACTTACGTATGATCATTTTTATCGAACGTATGTTATTGTAAGGTAAATCAATTGGTCCGTTCCTATTTAAAAGATCAAAGTGCCAGCCACAACACAACAAGCAGAGTGCTCCTCTATCCATAGTACTTATATCTTATATCCATATCTCGCGCGCGCGCGCCATAGCATATTGCTTAAGTTAAAGAGCTTGTAAACACGGAATTCTCCATAACTTTTCCATATAACTATTAACATTCCAATCTTTCTATTAACTCTCGCCCAACGAAGACTGGCATCATTCTCTTAATTAGCTCCACTGATTTTTCACACATTTCATAATAAGTTTCTGTAAAGTAATATATTAAATATTTGTGTAATATCTATATCGTATTTGTGTAATACAATATAACAAATATAGCTTAACATATTAAGGTTTAATATTATGTATACACAACATAAATAAATTTTCTAATCACGCGCCATAATAAATAAAAATTTTCATCGCATAACGATTCAATTCTCACTGTCCAACAAATACTTCGGTAGTGCAAGAGTTAAAGAATATCTTTCATAAACCATCGTTAAATAGAAAATTGTATTGCTCAACAATAAAATTTTGAAATAAACCTTTTTAAGAACTTTATAAATATAAGAACTTTATAAATATATCCTATTAAAAGTTTTATAAGTTTCAATAGGATATATATATATAGATTTGTTTTTAAAAAACATAAATGACACTGATTGATGATGTCTTATGAGAGATATATACGTAATCTTATTTCAGTTTTTCTTAGAGTATTTTTGACAAAAAATACTTATTTGAACTTTAATATCCAGAAAAAAAAACACAGAGATTGTCCGGTTTAGAAGCTCGTTAATTTATTAATCTATACAGAACTGATATATAATAATTAGCGATTCGCGGGCTTTTATTATCATTTAAGAAATGGATCACGATTCCCCATTACCACTATCATCACCATCCTCGTAATCGGTCGCGCTCAACTGCTCATCTTCATCATCATCCAACTCGTACTCGTCATCGTAGAAGTCCGTCATATCTAGTTGTTGTTCGGCCGGCCTCGCTCGAGTCTTTATGCAATAATCCTCCAGAGTTACAGGCACGACAATACCTTCCTTTTCGGCTTCCATCTTGGCAGCTTGAGCTTGTTTCCTAGATAAAAAAACATGAACGAAATATATATTGAGAAAATATCTACCTTAATTAATAGTCACAATCTTCCGCCTATCAAATAAAAAATTAAACATATTTTTAAAATACGTTTAATTAAACATATTATTAAAATATGTCTACTTAACATTTCTTTAAGAACTTCTCGATTTTCTAAATATCTTTTTATGGCTGATTAGAAGATACAGAATTTTTTAACAAACATTTCATTCGTAGACCCCAAAATTTTAGAGAACAATTAATCGACTTTAGCGTGAAATACAACGTAATAATTATTATTTATAATGCAAATATTATTATTTCTAATAAATATTCTCCTAATAATAAGTAATTTTATAATTTATAATTATAAAAAAAACAGTTTATATTATAGTTTTCATTTTCGTGTATAATTAAAACAAGCAATGGTTTTCCTAGAATAAGTTTACATGGTCGCTCTAACGTTAAAATATATATATTTACATTGCACCAACATTCTCGTTTCCGCAGTTATCTGTTTCGCACAGTCGTCATATAGTTTTTAGCACGCTATGGATCCGGTAGCGGTACAATTCCAACAAAAATGCGCAAAGTTTCTTACAACCGCGTGATGTCACGCAACGACATCACTAAGGATCTTACCTTATGATATTTTCATATTCTTTGTCTCTCCCTTTGGAATCACGCCAGCGTCTATACATCACGGATGCGTCAACGTTGGCTGGACTATACGTGTTGGGCTCGTTCAACAACGAGATCACTGACAGCAGGATAGTCCTGAGATGAGAGAAACAATCGATTAATAATTCTATAACAGAAATTTCTATCAATATTTTTCCAAATTTCGCATCTTCAGTTTTATGGTTTGGAAATTATTGCTAAATCTTCGACAATTGCAATTTCCATTTGTTCCTCTTATTTTTCTTTTTTTACAGCATTGCGCACCTACCTGACGTTCTGCGTTGGATTCCACCTCTCACAGGGCAATTCGCCGCTTTGTGGATCGTCTACGGGTGGATGTAGAATTGATATGCACAGATCACCATTCTATACAAAGAAAGAAGTAGTCTTTTATACTAATTCTCCTGACATTTAATTCTTCACTTTCGTGTTCGATTACTATAATACGTATAATAAGCCTGTCCTTTGTCGTTGCACTGCATTAAAATTTTTTGTCTCGCTTTCTCTCTCTCTCTTTCTCTCAAACTTCAAATATATATCTATTTCGTTTTAAGTGTACACAAATGCCAACAAGTATACATTAGTAACCACAAAGAGAATAGGCCTTTTATCGCTTTATTTCGCACAATAAGTTGAAATTTACGTGTGTTATTTTCGAAAGTTTACTCGGAAATTGTATTTTTGTGTCTATTCGCTTATATATGCTGAATAACTTATTGTTAAGAAACTATAATATTGTAAGATGAACACAAAGACGCTCGCGTCAACTTAAAAAGATACTCGTATACAAATGTATACGTATACATTTATTTACGATTTCTAAATATATTTATTGTTATTATAATAACAGAAAAAAAAGAGGCCTGCGTGCGTGTGTAAAAATTTGTGCGTGCGACGTTCATTCTGTTGCCCTTTCGCCAACACACCGCGACCTCGGATGCTTCTGGTTCCGCGTTTCTTGTCCCTGAGAAGATATCGTTGCTCGAAGGACGAGACCTCCGGACGTACCTTTACGGTATACGCGAAGAGAAGTCACCGAGGTCACACCGTGATTCTACACCATATTCGGAAAAAAGATATGACTTTTTTGTTTTACCAAAATTATACGTTATCGAACGAAATTATCAATATACGAAAAAGTAAGGTTTTACGCATAGCGAGTAAATAAAAAAAAAAAAAAAAAAAAAAAAAAAAAACATAAGTCTCGGGCTGTTCTATAAACGCGTGCCAAGCATCGTGAAAATCGTAGAGAACTCTGCGCTGCAGACGTTTCCTCACTAAGAATCACTTTTATCTTTCGTCTCTCCTATGTGAAGACGTTCGGCAAGTAGGACAAGGCGCACCGTGGTTTCACCGCGTGGCTCGACTCCGAACACCTCGTAATAAGCCACGAAGGCGAGCGCGAGCTTCTCGAATAAACGCCTGGCACTTGACACGACCGCTCCGACGGCGATAGGCATCGCTGTATCCGCGCATGCATTTGTACAAGCCGACGCGGAATCGCGCGAAGTGTATACCCAGCGAAGGTGACCGGCACTTGAGATCTATATATCGAGAGCTATACACGCAAACAAAATGTGAGAGGAAACGCAAAAAAAAAAAACAATAATAAAATTGACTCCAGAAATAGATTTTGCTTCAGAAACGCAATATTCAGTGGCTTATTATAAAAGCATTCTGCATATATTTTACACACAAAATCAAACAATGACGTTGCCTCTTATTTTTCACGTATACGTGAAACGTCCACCGTATATTTATCGTACGTTACTGGATTTGCGTGCCGACGAAAAAGACCAGGGAAGATTCGCGTATAATGTGCAAGATACACACGCGTACGAATAATATGAATTTCACGACGGGGAAAGTTAGGCTTGAGAAGAGCGAACCGTGTACGTGTTAAGCCATGCGGTATATATCGAGTAAACCTTCTACACGACGGTCTGCTTCGATTGCGAAAGATCTCTACATATTGAAGTAAGTGCCGTTTTCTCGAGAATTTGCGCAATGCGCAGATTATCATCGAAACAAAATTTCACGCGGCGAAGAAAAAGCGAGATAAGTCTCTTCGCGTATGATTAATCTCCTTTGTACGTACAACCGAGAGAACTGCTCTTTTATTACGATCTACCTCGCTGGATGTAGAGATCGTTGATTTTCACTTTACAGTTAGTGACTTCGCTATGATCGCGCGTAATGGAAAAAAAAAAAAAAAAAAAAAGATAAAGACGCCGTGCAGAGTAACAAGATTTGGCTATATTTTGAATTTAAATGTGCTGAAATAAAACGGACGTTTAACGTTAGATATACGAGAAACACCGTATCTGTAAAACAATTAGTTGTATAAAGATAAGCTGTTCGGCTTATCAATCGATTAGCAAACAGTTCAACTGTTTTGGATATTCGAGAGTCGAGATAGGAAGTGAACGGCGATTTAAAGTACTCTCGATTTAAAATATTTGATTTTATATTCGCGTTTCCATACTACACACGTAACCTACGTTATTTTACTGTTAATTCCACCACTACTATACTACAAACACGTCCAGTTTGCAAGCGAGAGAGTAACTGTGAGAGTAACTATTCTACAATTCACAAACTTTAATATCCTCTCTTCGACAGCCCAGACTTGGAAAAAAAAAAAAAAAAAAAGTATTCGTGTTTGCCTCGTTACTCATAACACGTTCTCGTCGTTACCATCCCTATCGACGACGGGCGAGTGGACATGGATGTCCACACGGGCTTTCGACGGTCATTGACTTCGCTTCGCTAGCCGCCGAAGGGTCATATACGACGGACAGCGCGAGCAAGAGATGCGGCGACCGCGAGGTCGATAAGCGTATGGGAATGCGATACTTTCGTACAAACGCAAATGATACCCGCGCCGTAATATGTATATAAGAAGAACGCGGAAATGCATTCCCAATCTCCTGAATACTTGTATCTCAAAAAAACGATACTCCGTGTGATACGGTTCGCGCGAAATGTCACGCTAATCTTAATAACTTGTACACTTATCGGTCACGTGAGAGGAAGTTATAGCTGCGAGGAAATTATATTTTAATATTACCTTACTTTAATCGATATTTTATTTCTCGCGAACGACATTATTATATACGGCGAGCGCGAATGAGCGGCGAAGTTTAAATGTAGTATGTACTTCGGCGTATAACAGACAGGAAACGCGGTCGTGCTTTCGACCTTTTAAAGTGGCGAACAACACGACGATCAGTCCTCGTAAAAACGTCGCGTGTATATTATCAGCAAGCGGTGTGTGCCAACCTTGTCTCTCGTCTCGGCTAGACTCGTTTTCCCGCTAATCGTCGCGCGAATTCGCGCCGTGTCGTCGACGGATATACGGCGGAAGAACAGGAATCTCGGAGTTTTACAAACGTCGAACGCGTGACGACGCGTGTCTCTGCGATAAATATAGTACGGCCGGACGTTCCAAGAATGTGGTGGCGGTGTGATACGTCAATATGAATGCAACCTCGGCGACGAGAGCTACACTACGCAACGCGCAATTTTTCGTGTTGGCTCTTTTTACTTTCTTTTTTTTCTCTCTCCCTCTTTCCCGTCCGTTCGCCCGGTTGCGTCTCGATGGTAACGACGGCCCGGGGTTTCGGGACGGACCGAGTGGTTTCACAAGCGCTGAAAGTGACGATGTAAAAGCTGATGGTTGTAAAAGCTATGGCGACGGAGGGTGGAAGATAAAGAGAGGCGGACAGAGAGAGAGAGCGGGACGGTCGTTATACAGCGAGGGGCGGTGAGAGAGCGGGGAACGGATGAACGGAAAAGGGACGCAAGGGAGGATACGCACGTACGAGAGAAAAGGGTCGAAGGGGGGGGGGAGAGAGAGAGAGAGAGAGAGAGCACGCGGGGAATCGATAGTCTCGTATATATTCACTCACCTCGTACACATTCGGATGCCAAACTTTTGTCATGAAACGAATGCTCGGTGGACTGTACGGATAATCCGGTGGGAACTTCATGTGTGCCTGTAACATAACGAATCAAGCTTCGTAAAGACGTGTTCTCGACATTCGGCTCTCTGGCTTCGGGTCGTCGAGACGCCCACGCGTAGTCTACCCGACACGCGTCTTCACTTACCTATATCTATACACGTATCGACGTGGATCGAAACCGTTATAATTTCAGCGAGTTCAATATCCAACGCTACGCGCAACATGCACGTGCGGAAAAAATGTATCTTGCGCTAATATAAAAACCGTCGGTTCTACATTCTCACGATCAACGTGGGAAATTTTCCCGCGTATGCGCGTACAGAGTGCCAAAATTAGCGAACCCACCGAAGGTATACCGGTTTTAGGATCTACTTGTTTATGCGAGCCCTCGAAAAACTACCGCAAACTTCTTCGCGCTGCGAGCTTATGCTTTTTGATCCAATTTCACACATAAACTTTCTGATCTATTATTTATAACGATGTATGTACGAAGTTTGAAATTGGTTAATGGCTATATACAGTAACTTGTTTCTTACATTTTGCCAAAAAAAAAAATTGCGCGGGCTCTGAAATTGATGAAAAGAAAATTAACGCTCTAGAAATTAATCACTTTAGACGACCTGTAAATAAATATACATCGGAGTTCTCCGATGCTGCGAAAGTGGAGCAACATGGCCGTTTAGAACGTAGCCGAGATAACGAGACAAGATGTAAAATCGGAGCGCAGGCTTCGACGTCGATAAGATCCGACATTTCGATCGGGTCTGAAATCTCCGAGGGAATCTGCGACGATATCGATTTCTATTCCAAAGCGTGAAAGGGGTGTCTGGTTGTTCGATGCAGGCTTCGTCGTCGGGGACGCTATATTGATCGCGACCTGGTCATGGCCCAAATATCCACCTCGTCCTCCGGGATAACCGCGTTCTAGAATTAACCTACTTTCTACCGACTACACGCTTACGGTGTCACGAAAATTCTACTCGGACTGATTCGCGTTGCTTCACGTGTAGTCGCAAATTGTCTCGTTGTAGTTTCCAACAACAATTTTTGTTACAGCCAGTTTTACGAAACTGCTTATTCGACTACAACAGAATTGCTGGCTCGTGGTGCGAAAAAAAGGTTCCTTTTTGTTCTATCTTTTTAATGTACTTTCTATCTATCTTCGTAATGTGACAATTAATAATGCACGAAAAGAGAAAGCACCAAAAGATTTGCTGACGTATCTAAAAATTTAAACAGATCTGAAAATAATTTTGTTGGACCATCAAAGTAATTACATAAGAATCTCAAGCATGATGAGCACTACAAAATGTCTAACAATCATTTTAAGTCTGTATAATCCAATAAAATTAATAATAAAATTGACTGTGTGTGTGTGTAAAACGAAGTAAAGAGTCGGCGCGGTAATTTGAGCGTAATACAAATTATTATTATCACATTAATCACACGATGTCAAATTATATACAATTACACAACACCGCTTTACCAACAAAATTATTTTCAGATCTCTATCTAGCTGTAAATATTTTAACAAAACTGTCCTTTTCGTTCAACTTTTGCTATTAATTTTGTTTTATAAAAAATGAATTTTTTCTGTAATTCTTATTTTTTGACAATCGACTTTCATTGAAATAAATAAACGCAGGATACGAATCAAGTTTTCCAACGTGATACCGCGATATTGATTGCGACTATCAGCATGCGATCTTATATGCCACTGTCTCAGGTAATATTCCGTGAATTATGTCTCCAATACAAGCTTTCTATTTCTATAGAAAATTTTTACTAGAATTTTTACATATCGTAATAACTATTCGTCAGAAAACCGCTTTTGCAGAAGAAAGATTATAAATTGTGTGGAATTTTGCAGGTTGCTCCGGAATGGAGCTATCATCACGACGTCTTTCGTCGCAACTCCACCGTGTGACCTACAAATTTTCGCGACCTACTTCGACAATAAGCAACTGTGGTCATCGTAACGCGACGTTGTGTAACGTGAGCTAGGCGACAACTTTTAAAACTATCGAATCGTGTCACGTCTGGTCAGGCATTTTTGTAAATGAGACTATCGTGCGGTCTATTCTATTCTTAGCTCACAAATGAAATTAAAAGTCGATAATAATATTTTATTCAAAATCTAATTATCCGATTTTAATCTCTCTTTGGTAAATCTTTTTATATATAATATTATAAGCTATAAGATAAATTCTTTCAAATTTATTAATTTCACAGATAGAATTGTCACATCTCGCGTGTGCGTCTCTATACTTTATCTCAGATAAAGTCGGTAACTTGTAAAAGTTTGTCATATTTTCTTTCGTAATAATCAAGTTTTTTTCGCGTAATGAATCACGAGAAAAAAGGAAAAGATGACAATAGCTTTTAGCTTTCTCTACGTGCGTAAGATAACAACTAATACTTTTCCTTTTAGACTCCGAACAAATCGACAACCGCAACTTCTTTTTAAAGATTTGCGGTATATCGACGGTATCGATTCCACAGCCGTATTTATCGCGAAAAGTTCTGGTACTCTCGCGAAGCGGGATGTCCGCCATCTCTTCACGAGGTGAAAGGATCAAGTCTGATCGAGACGGACTTCGTGGAAAATGAAATGGCGAAGTTGCTGCGTCTCGAAAATCGTGAGCTCGTCGGATAACGGATCGATTTTTCGTGCACCGACAAGACGAACCGGCTCACGATCGTCTTAGCGGAATGAGATTAGGTGAAAGTTGGTCGGTATAAAGGCCTGCATGCACCAGGAATAGAATCGAGAGACAATGCTCGATGGCATTTTATGTAACTTGGCAACCGTATATCGGCTACCTTTTACCGAGTCGTGCATAAATTTTGATCAAGGGACGGACGGGGGGAACCCCTCTCGATAAGTGGAACGTGATTTTGCGAGAAGATCGCCAGGATCGTCATTACGACCGAAAGAATATACGAGACACTCGATATATCCGTCGTCGGGTGTGCTATTAAAACGCGAGAGAGACATTGATATTTAGGTATCGCGTGCCAACATACGCAC
Organism: Cyphomyrmex costatus; assembly: GCF_001594065.2. Taxonomy (NCBI): domain Eukaryota; kingdom Metazoa; phylum Arthropoda; class Insecta; order Hymenoptera; family Formicidae; genus Cyphomyrmex; species Cyphomyrmex costatus. The sequence continues at coordinate 87,031 of NW_017275315.1, read as the reverse complement.
ATTTCAAATACACAATCATAAATCCAAGTCAAATTGGAATATTCCGCTTCGTTTTAAAAGGCAGCGATCATTAAAAATGAATGAAGGAGGCGTGATCCGATCAGATCATTGCATACGCAATTCATTCAGCGTTCCGTTTCGTATCATCGATACTTATTACGACGCAAAATGTTCTTTTGCGACTTTGATAAACCTCGTTCCGTTATAGTTTACGTTGCTATATACTTCCAGCGTTCTGTGCGAACGAAATGAAATTTATCTCGAGCTAAATAAGACACGCACAAAGTTTTGTACATATTTATGAAACTTGATCCGTAAAACTAAAACCCGAAACAATTAAATTAATCCCGCCGTTTGGTCCTCGGGGAAGATTCGTGACGGGAAAAATTGACTTCAAACCGACCGGAAGCAGTCCATAAATAAAAGGAAGAGAAACTTGGTATAGCCCTCTAGGACAATGAGACCGATAGTACGTAAAGTTATTCATTCACGAAGATACCTCAAACGCAGCGTAAGATGAAAGCGATTGTTTACCTGAGCACGGCGCAACGCGAGCATTCACCGATTAAGGTCTAACGCGATTACGGTAAAATGGATAACAGATTAATCCAGGAGCGCTTCGAGCGGAGCAGTGGACGCAGTCTTTCGAAATAACCACGCGGAGGGATTTACATGCGCAAGGTGTGTACACGGTTTGCAAGAAACGCCGCCGCGCTCGTTATTGTCGGTTACGTTGTGGGAAGATACGTTGCGTTACGTGAATAGGCGTTCACTCGTTCACGACGAGGCAGAGAGTGGTTTAGAAAGCGGACGCGGGACATGCAAAAACTCTTGGTAGCCGCGGCGGCGGCGGCGGCAATGACAGAACTCATTTTACAGTCTGCCGTTTAACCTGGCTGAGCATTAAAGCCTCTCCTCTTTACCTCCTGGATCGCGCTGACGTTCATCACGTCAGAAGTGAAAAATCACTTCGATCTGCATGCATTCTCACGTTCCATTACATTTTTCACCGTCCAACGTGACGTTTCTAAATGTGACTTTAAGAGGAAATATATAGAATATCGATCGCTGTATTGCAGATCTGACGAAAAAGCCAAATTATTATCTGATTAACACTGTTATTATTAATATCTAACTTTATTAGATATCAATGCAAGAATATAATCAATCTTCGGCGGCTAAGAGGAAGATAATATAGACGTATATAAGCCAGCATTGTCATCAGCCGGCCAAGGTAGTCTCAATGACTCGCGTGTGATTGTCAGAATTCACTTGGCAGGAAAAACGCTTTAGTTTCTGAGATAAACATTGGCTCAAGGAAAGGAAACAAGGCGCTCGAGCTGTATGCGGCGACGCGAAATTCCGCATTGTCACACGTGCAAACATTTGGCGACGATAAAACGGAGATCATTCGAATCGTTTCATTATCGAGTTAATTATAGACGTCGATTGATGTTTCCACATTAGATCATTGTTGTCTCCTCGTCTAACAAACTCGAGTATACAATGCATACAATGTGACAAAGAAAATTATCTAAAAAAACTTGTGTTTCGAAAAATATTTATTTCCTAAAATTCAACAGACAAACAGTCAGATAAATAACTTATTTTTAGAATTGACTATAAAACGTAAATATCTGATTTACGTTATTGAATACAAATTATTGAGCCACAATATTTTCAAAAACGCAGTCCCGATGTAAACAATCTACCCTAGCTACGCATTTAGACTGCCGTCTTTAATTTAAAAATAATTTTCTCTAATTAGACACAAACATGTACATTTATCTTCTCGATTTAAATGTATAGTTGGCTGTATATTAATCATTTTTGAATCCAATATTTAACTAGCAGTAATCTTTGCGATTAGCAGGTATCACATTATACGTCACGTTCATTTAAACGCTTTCTAGCGTTTCCAGTATCAGAATTATCAGATATTCTCAAAGTATTAGCAAAGTAAAATAGATATACGACATATTGCGAATGCATGTTCGCGATATCACGCGGCGATAAGTATTCCACACCACATTATACCAAGAATAGAATCCGTGCTCCGTACTTTGTATACATATGGATTTACTGGCAAACTTAAACGGTAGTCAATAGCGTCGGGCCTGCACTATGCGCCAAGTTAAGGTTACGCGTTATCCGCGTTTTAACGTAAAATGTGGAATAAAATGTACATATATATATATATGTGTCGCCGTGCGACATGTTTTAAAAGGCGCAAAGCTCGCACAAAGACCCATTGTTTATTTTACGGATAAAGCGGATAAGGAGGACCGTTTTCGCGTGGTAAAACGAAATCTGCTGCTCCGCGAAATACCGCTCGATTAAACTCTCGGGGCGACCGAGAGTGGGGAAAAACGGGACGCGACGTAGACAAGCGGCGGACGACATAACCAAGAAGGGGCGCTAAGCGTATAAACGCGTAGATGACACCGTCGATATCGCGCCGTTGCTCGGCGCGACTCGTGTAGATACACACGCGCCTCACACCGTATGCACACCGTAAACAGCACAGAGGGGCACAGAGAGCGGGGTACCTTGAAATATCCGCCCTGGTAGAGAGTGTCGGGCGGACCGAAGATCGCGACTTCCCACTCGAACATGTTGTCCTCGTTGACCAGCTTGACGCGGAAGCCCTCGACGGGCTCCTCCTGTAGGCTCTTGTACTCCAGGGCGAGCGCCCGTAACGCGCTGCTCGTTGGCTGTGCCATGTCTTCACTCTCTCTCTCTCTCTCTCTCTCTCTCGTTCTCTCTCTCTCTCTCTCTCTTCGCTCTCTCTCTCTCTCTCTCTCTCTCGCTCTCGCTCTCTCTCTCTCTCGCTCTCTATGTGCGATGTATCACAATATAGCTATCACACTGTGCGAGCGGGCGAGAACGTCCCGATCCTGTCGCGATGTTAGGTAGTCACGGTCTGGGAACGAGCGTCTCCCACGCGTGAAACCTTATACGGCCGAGCGGGATGAAAATCGGGATTGCACCCGGAATTGAAATAGCGAGATCCGGTATGAGACGCAAATCAAGACGACGGCACACACGCGAGCGGGTCCGCGCGACTCCTCCGTCGCACGCAGAATCGTCCGCGGAAACGCGCACGCAGCAGTCCTTCTCACGCGCGCGTATACGGCGAACAAAGGTGCGCGAGCGGAGCCGCGTTGCCGTAAACGTGCGACGACGGAAAGTTGCGCGCGAGAGAAAGATGCCCCTCTCCGAGTCAACAACACAACAGCATTCCCGACAACGGCGACGGCGAAGACGATAGGCGACGATGACGATGACGATGACGGCGACGGACGCACACGCACGTCTATCCGCCGCGAAAGTCTAACAAAACAGCTGACGTACTCTCCTTGCGTCAGCGATCTGACCGTCGCGCACGCGCGCGATCGTCCGCTCTCCTCTCGACTCCTCTCTCGGCCGGAATCCCTCTCGATTTAAAAACCACCTTCGAGGGAGCCGCGATTAAGATTTCTCGGAAAGAGCGAGCGCGAGACGTTCGCAAACGGCAATTACTTGCGCTGCGCGAATGAATAACCTTATTTAATTAAACAATCGAAATCTAATTCAATTAAAAGATGGAAGAGAGAGAGATCAGGAATAATATATCCCGCTTTCTCTCTCACATTAAAAACCGAGTATCCGCAATCGGGATGTAAAACTTTGCCTCTTGATAGGCCCCGTTATATTCTCATTCGATCCTTCTTGGAATTGCAAGAGACTTGTACGGACCTGTTTGCTCGGAAAGTGCATTAATTTTAATTTAATTAAAAACGACCAGGGGAAAAAGAAACTAAGTTAAAAAAAAAATGGACGCGTTTTCATTACGTTACACGCGGAGCCTTACTTCCAGAACCTTCCTCGATATTATTAGAACGTTCACCTCGCAGATCAGATCGCGTGGTGAACGGGGAGTTTCCAACGAGCGAGCGTACGAAGGAGTGTTCTAAAAGATGACTGGTCAGATGGTAACTGAAGAGACCAGTCAGCGTACACGTGAAGAATGCAACCACTCGCGAGGGACTAATCGAATTGATCGACCCGAATGCGTACACCAATCACACGCGATCCGTTCTCCAACGCTGCGCGTCTCTGTCGCGTTTTCTGGACGAAGTCGACGAGCATGCAGAACGTGAAAGATTAAACCAGGTGCGGCTAGGTCAAAGTGATGCTCGAGATTACTCGAAATGTTCTAACCTTTGACTCCCGAATATATACCCAGTATGTGTTACTTGAAAAAAGAACAAGCGATTTCTCTTCTGTTGGTGATGTCACACAATTGAGAATTTAGTATTATATAATATAAATATAATTTTCGCTTATTTAATTATTTTTGCTAAATCGACTTGTATTTGTATTTATATAAAAGCTCCTTATCTTCTTATACCTTATTTTCCGCTTTTCTTTTGAAATTTAGAAATGTGTTCTATTTCAAATGTAATCATCGGATTGCAAGTGAAGTTGAAAGCATAAATAATTTACTACTTTTGAAAACTTTACGCAATGTTGTCTGCCAGGTGTAAAGTTACGGGGTATAAATAAGATTCGAGAATTGATTATATATGTTAAAATTGTTTAATACTTAAATCGTTCGTGTTTTAAAGCTAGTTTAATATACCAGTTTCATAACAGATCAATACGTTTGAGAGCGCGTATTCCGCGCTTCACACGTATCCGAAATAATCATTTTATCTTTTTTATGACATAAAAAATATTTCGTGATTTCTACTTCAATGAATAAATACATAAGAGAATATCCTCTTTTATCCAATACTTCATGTAAAATTTTGCTGATTCACAAGATTATGTAAAATTTAATAGCATATCATTTATCACTTATCGAAAGCATCCTATACATATATCGTGATACATGAATATATAGTAAGAAATATATCTGTGAGTATATATGTGTGTGTTATATGAAATAGAGGACGTCCCGACCACTGACGAGCAATCTCTCTACTAACTGCGTACTACAACACAAAAAAGGCAGAGCCGGCGTCAGTTATCAACAAGGAATTTGAAGTCTTCGAAAAATGTCTGAAATAAATCCAGAAGTGTTCAAAGTATTTGGCTTTTGGAGTGGCATTCTAGTTCTAAAGATGCTGGCGATGGTGCCGTTAACTGCACGACAACGATTTCGAAAACACGTGAGTGCTAAGATTCTAGATAAAATAATCTCATATTAGGATCATGATCTTTTTCATTAAAGACTATATATAGATATAGAATAGATGTCTATATACTATTTGAATATGATAAAAGTTTCTAATTAAATCGTTATAAATATTTTTTTTTATTTTGAGGTCGATTGTTATTAAACGCTGAAACAGGAAATAATTGAAAAATATTTGAATTCTTAAAAATTATGGGAATATTCTTCTCGTCTATATATATTATGCATATATTTTTCCTTAATTAAATTAATAAAGAGACTGATTTTGATATACTTTCTAAAATCTTTAGGTCTCACTCGAAAAAGTGAAATTTCACTTCTAAAGATTGAAAATTAAGACTTTTTTTTCAAAACTAGCTCAATTTTCACTCTTTAGAGTAACATTCTATTCTAAAGAATTTATAGAGAATTATTTATACTGTTTAGCGTTACGTCAGAATTTATTAACTAAAATAAAACTGATTTGAAATGAATTGTTGTAGGTACTGGTAAGTCCAGAAGATACTTTCTTCAACACTAAAGGCAAAGCTGTTTACAATGATCCAGATGTGGAGCGTGTACGCAGAGCACACTTGAACGATCTCGAGAATGTTCTCCCTTGGTTCATAATCACGTACTTCTGGCTGGGAACAGGACCTTCGCCATGGTTGGCCAAAACCTTGATACAAACCTTTGTACTGTCTCGTATAGGTCACACTCTGTCGTACGTAATTTTTCAACAACAACCTCTGAGAGCGGCAACTTTTACTGTGGCACTTGGAGTTACAGGTTACGAATTATTTAAGACATTATTGTACTATTATTAATTTTTACATAAATCGTGCAATAAGCATATCTATAGCTCTGTACGACATAACATTCTTTTAATATTTAAAGATCAAAACAATTTTCGTTATGTACATATCTACCGAGAAATATTGTATAGCTAAAGATATATTGTATGAAAATGTAATACAATATAGATATATATATGTATGTTTTTATAGAAGAAACTTAAGTGTTATTATATTAAATGTACGATATTTTTATTAATATAGAATAAACAGAAAACTTTATTTTCGTTTTAATAACGACATTAATGACGTTATATGTCAGAATTAAACATATTAATATTTTTTCCTGTAACTTATATGTCCATTTATATCATGTATAAAGAGAAAAATTATTTTTAAAAATTAGAATCTTTAAGTAAAAACCAATTTTCATTCGGTTCTGAAAATTCTTTACTCAGATATGTTTTTTTTTTAATATTTGGCATTATATTATTGTTCTAGAATTCAGTTTTGGTAAGATTTTTTGTTTCATCTAAAATTTTTGAATATAAAAATAAGTTATAATTAACGATAAAAATGTAAGATAAAAAACTATAATTATAAATAGTGTTATGGATCAAAAGGTATTATCAATTAATTAAACACCGCAACAACACAAACTCTTCTGCCTCTTATTTCTGCCATTAACAGGTTTCTTAAAGATTTATATTTGATACATTGATTATATATACATATATTTGCGCAATTATTTCCTGTGACCACTCCTAACGTCTGATTTTTGTATTTAATATTTATTATTCTATTAATTAAAAGGAGTCCATAAGTTATTTGTTTAATTTATTTATTAGTTTTCTAGATATTTATGAATTTATAAAAACGTTAATAATACTGAAATAATATGTAGAATACGATTTAATGATGAGTATCAAGAAAAATAAATGCTATACCTTTTTTCAAGATCTTGTTATATATATAAAAAGGTGTTAAAGATTCTTATTAGAAAATCAATCTTTTTACTTGAAAAAATTATAAATTTATTTTATCTTTAATAGCACATATGGATTTCTTTCTCTGTAAAATCTGTACGTTTAGGATATTTTCAACCGCGCAAGCGTTTTAACATTTCGAAAGCGCATACGCGAACTTTATCGTACGTGGTCGTCATGACGGCACCGCGACGCCGACAAACGCGGGAACGTCAGACGTCGCGATGCGTCTGTGACGTGCTAGTCGTGGTCGTCGGTGCCGCGTCATTCGACGATCGACTATCATGCCTTGATCTGCATCTTCGCCGCGTTAATCGCTAGATTAACGTAACTCTTAATTTTCGCGGTGTGACTTAATATGTGTTAATGCAAAATGTTTAATTATAAACGTTTACAAAAACCAGTAATCACTGCTGAATCTTCTTGCGTGATGAGGATCGATAGGTCAGAAGCGTAGAGTGATCAAGAAACACGATAACAGGTGGGTGTAATTTTCTATAATCTTATGTAAATAATAATGTAATAGATAAAAAACCTGCATGATAAATGAAAAGTTTTAATTATAAGGATGTAAATGATTGACTTTTAAAATACGCCATGTATCTTACATTTTTTTAATCGCTCGACATATTTTGCCTCAAATTATATATATCTAATTTTTTATTCTACACATAATTTTATCAAGTTGATCATATTTTTTTTAACGCAACATGCATAAAAGTGCATTGTGTGGAAAATAAGCAGAATTCAGGTACCGCAGCGACTGAAGAATGCGGGAGAAATTCCTTATCTTATATCCATGCAATTTTCTCCTTTGTTCCGACGACAAACACGGATCCCCGAGTTACACGCGAATAGAATCAAGCTCGAGCAGGTCATTCCTGTACCTGCACCTCGATTTCCGTGAGGATCATACTTTTTTCTTTCAGCGTGAACAGAAAAGCCAGCTGAACGATTCTTTCTCACGTGCAACGATTTGCATAGGATGGTACTTCTATCAAGGAGTATGTCTTAGGGAAGATTGAAATAAGTTTCCAACTTCTTTATGTTGACAATTTCTTAAAAGATTCGCTAAAAATTAAATCTGTTTTCTCTTAGTTAGCCACATCACTTGTATTAAAAATTAATTAAGAACACATAAAGGTTACCTAACAACCTCATACATAATCCAATTTCAAGCGGCTTAAAAATCGAGAGATACATATTCTTTCTTACAGAAAATTAAGATGTATATTAATTACAATAATTATTTCAATTTTACACATCTATATTATTAATAATTATATATTATTTTTATAAACTCCTAAATTAACTCCTTTTAAATTAACAACGTGTTTTTAGTTCGTTGACATATTTTCTAGCGCCCGTAATACCGTAACGTGTTCGTCAACAGTGTATCGATGTTTGTCTACTTTCCGGAGCTTTAGACGTAATGAAATTTTCTCACGAACGATGCATTTGGACAGAGTACATGTAGAAAAGTTCCTTAGTTAAAAGTCTTCACATTCTCTAATTAAAAATCTCCGCGTTTCATGGGACGGACTATCGATTGCACAATTAATTAACATTCCTATGGATGCAAGAATATTCATCGTTTTACTTTATTTTTATAATATAGTACTTTACCGCACGATCTTTCGCGTACCGTGTAGCATTGTGTGATACGATTATGATTTAAAATCATAACTCATATGTATATATGTTTGTGTATGTATGAGTGTACTACATACCGCTGTTAATATGCAATGATAACGCTAATGTGAATAGACAAATCTCTTCATTGTTTCATCAATACTAGCCGTGGTAACCACATCTAGGACATATAGACTGCACACGACATGCAAACATATACGCATCTGTGTTACTTCAAAGATGTACATACATTTTATGAGAGACATTTTGAATGATGAAAAAACAATTCGATTCGTGCACGGGCAGTTAATTAAGTCACTTTAACTCAAGATTTCATGAAATTCTGACGAATATTAAAAACACAAATTATAAAACTTGTTTATGTATATTCAAAACGAACCATTGTAACGCTGCAGGGTTTTTGTAAATTTAACCCGTTTAAAAATTATATTAGCTTTTCATAAAACGCATATTACAAAGAAATTAACTGTTTTTTTTTTTTAGTCTTGTTGTAATTTCAACTTATTTTTCTGTTTAAAGAGGCGACTTTTTCTACAAAAAGCTAATTTATCCTGTGATATACACACGTAATTACCGATCACATTCTATTGTCCAAAGATCGGTTGGATACCTTTATTGAATATTGCAAATATTAATTAATTGATGACGTTATACTATGCAAGCGGCATGCACGTGATTACAAAGCGGTGTATCGATCACGTATTGGTCCCTAAAGGCAGTTTAAACACAAGGGACTCTAAGCGTTCACCGGGTGCATGCCTGCGGCGTACGAGAGATAGATGCACGCGGTTATCGATAATCGTGTCAATTTTCCGTGTCGCGTGGTCACGCCTTATACGTGCGTGCCATCCGAAATTGCATTTCTCTGTATCGGCTGTCACAGCGAACGACGCGCACCGGTGGCTATGATTCAATTTGTACCGGGATTAGTACCAAGATTCTAATCACGTTTGAGGTGGGTGCGCTTTCACCCTTTACACGCTGCGGAACGGCCGATAAATCTGCTCGTTGCCAAGGTTGTTTGTTATCAAAGTGAAGTGAGTTGTCCTACGTTTTTTCGCAACTAAATTGATTTAATTACACAATCAGAGATGTATACATGTATATATTCCTACACTGAGACTAAGAACAGTTTTCTTTTTTATTCTTTTCTTCTTTCTGAAATTCTTTTTATGTAAACTTTTCAAAAACGAATTTCTTAAATTTACAAATTAGAAAAGGAATTTAGATTACATAGATAATAAGAGCAATGATAAGAGAACATAAATCGAGAACCACTGTTTTAGTGTCACGGTCGTATATGTGACGGGATATGCTCTCGTTGTATTGTACTTACAAGCACACGCCAGAACACTTTGGCTCGGAGTTACTCTCAGATATTTATCACTGTATTCCCTGCAGAGACTCTTGACGCCCGATAGAGGAACGAAACGGCTCGTGACATCATAGGCTGCAAATGCTGTATATTCGTGGCTTATATCCCTGCCCAGTCGACCCCGACGCGAAATTCGTATGACCGCGTTTGGAGTGTATGTCTACACAATCAGGACGTATGAAAACTTCGTACTTGAAAGCCTGTAGGTAATCCTTGGGAGAGAAGGCTCAGTGATGTACGCGAGCGTTTTGAATTGCGTGTAAAAAGGTACCGTAGAATTCTGATGCTTGCAGCTCGCCCTTGAAAGAAAGGTTAAATCACGTAGATACATATAAAGAGTACGTCGGCCAAAAGAAAAACGAACGATCCGAAGGATTTCACGAGGCGGATCATAATGCACCGGAACAGTACATCCATTGTAACTGTAATGCAGCATGATTACACGTGCGCATAAATAACGATGTATAGTTTCACGACCGATGACTTCATGGTGCCTATATAACTCGCGTTATTTAATGATACGGTCGTTTCGCTTAGACATTACAAGCAGACGTGAACTTTAACGTTTAAAACCTGTGTCTGAATCACGAAAGAAACTGAAGATTCTAATAAACTATGAATATACTATATACAATAAATAACAAAGGCAGCATCGTGTAGTCCCGCAATTTTGCGTCAAGTTCCGAGTTGCTGTACTTCTAGAATATATAATGTCAATTATTAGCACCTGTAAAAAATTTAGAGACTATATATGATAAATTCGAAGCACCCCTAATCACTGGAAGGGCTTCACTTTTCAAGACGCGCCGTCTAGTTCTCTCTGACGTCGACGTAACGACGCGTCAGCGAGGAGGTCAGGCTGCATCGCTTCGTCTTAGGAGCGCAATTACAAAAGTTTCCCTTTTAACGTTAATTAATGAGAGAGTCCGCCGTACCGTACTTCATTATGGCGCTATCCATTACGGAGGTGGCCTCTTCTCTTAAGTTGGGCATGCTTTCAATTCTCCCCCGGGAGAAAGACCGTGCCAAACTGATTTACGAAGAGCGATCGACTTTTTCTTTAACTTGCATAAAATTAGCCCCGTTAACCATAAGCATCCGCCACGGTTCGTCTCCTTTTGCGAAATGCGCAATTTCGATACGCGGAGCACGCGAGCCGATATTTCGCGAAATCAGTCGCTGATTAAGGTATCCTCTGTCGCGAGCCACTATCTGGAATTCGATCGCGTCCTTCTCGATAAAAAAAAAAAGACGTAAGTGGACCAATACGTGTTTTCAGGCTACAAAGAATGAATAATCACATATATGCGCACACGACTCCGTACGGTCCGAGAAAGGTCAAGAATAATTTGCAAAGAATCAGAAATGGCTTTAAGGCTTCTTGTAACTCTAAGCTGCAAAGGTAATGCAGCGCTGTGATTTGCAAAATAATGTTAATCCATCTTTAACCGTTAGAGTTCATCAATACATTCGCGTGCGAAGCTATAAGGTCGGCGAAAATTCCATTAGCTCGAAAAATACGGAAAAAAATGATAACAGTAACGTTTATAGTGTCACCTCGAATGACACATACAGAAACATTCGCTCACACAGTACACGGATGACGCGTTCAATCGCGGTTACCGGTTCGCCTACAGATTTCGACGCATTCGCCAAATACGGCGTATTGAAGTCGAATCCGAGAAGCCGCACGCCGTCTGGTTTTCTACCCACGCCACGCTGTCTCTTTTTACGGGAAATATGAACAAACGGGCGTGGTGCTTTCGCTCTTTAAGTAAATTGGTCCACGGATGCGCTGCGCTCGTGATAGTTATCGAATTATAGTTTAGAAAATGTTGATGTACATTAAAATTTAAAAAATAAAAATCTGATGTAGATCATAATTTAAAAACAGATTTGACTTTTAGATAAACGGCTGTAACGCGAATAGACACGAGGGACCGGTTGAATTACGGTTACCGTTAGGTGAGGTTAGTGAAAAGGTTACCATAAGTAAATTAATTCATACTTCAATTCAATTGTTACTATAGTCGTCTGCATCTCTTCCTGTAGCATAGAATAGATCCCGACGTTATTTATCATATGGCATCAACCCCGACTGGGACTATATTGCTTAACAATAGCATCTTCATCCATGTAATAACGCGTTTTATTGTGTATATGCCATAAAGAGCAAACGTTCATTAAAGTTAATAAACATCTTTGGATATAAGTGTACGTAAACATTTTTTTCTTAAACGAATGAGACACACAACATCGTTAACGCCCACGAATGGATTTTACATCTTGAAGTAAGTGTTAATATTTCAATCAAATAAAAAAATTATTCACCCGATTTATTTCCAAGGACATACATAACAGCAGGAAACAAATATTGCACAAGCATAAATGGTTTAAGTATTTCTGCTAACAACGTGTTTCTTTTTTTATTTTTTTTAAATGTGTAAAGCATTTTTTTTCACTTAATATATGCAATTGGCTTTACAATTGATTTATAATTCGTTTATAATCTCAACAATGATTTCCGTCTTACCAAGTTTTTATCTTGAATTAATGTCTATCGATAATAATCAATAACAATAAAAAATACTTAACATTTTCTAATCGGAGGTTTTATTACAGGTCATAATTATATACCGTTATTTCTATATAAATTGTAATTATATAAAGAAATGAAGTAACTAAAACTTTTTATATCAAGTTTTTTATTTTTTATCAGACCGTGTCATAATCCGATATACAATAACGATAACGATAACGATAATGGTAACGAGAAAATATAAAAGTAATAAAATAATTTATAATAATTATTCTAAGAAGTATATTATTTGCAAATTAGAAACAATGAGTAAATTGGCGATTGGGAATAAGAGCGTAAACATATATTATTATTTAATTTATTATTATTATACAATATATTATTTGAATCAAGAAAGAATCCATCCATTCCTTATAAACGAATTGATTTATCAACCAAACGATTACCTTTTTAAAAATCATGACTTGTTAAGAGAGTCTCATTGAAATAACTAACTGTCTCAATCGTATTTGTAACAATAAATAATAGACATTGGTGACACTTGTTAGTCCGGGAGGAAACACCGGCTACGATCGTCGTCGTACAGTTTTGTCGTCTACGTCATCGCTCGGTTTACGCCGTGGCATCACGATGGACCGGTTCTGCGAAGGTGCCCCCCCACCGATTTCTCTGTCGCGCTCGCGATGCTCAGGGTTCACAATTTTTCTCGCTGTAAAATGTTGAAAGAAAGAACCTGCGTGTCGTTATGTATGAATCATTGTGCGAAACTTTTATAGAAATAAGTATCAAGATGAAACTTTCGATTCGCGCGTAGGATAACACGCCTTTATAGGACTTCCTCGTCTTTCATCCTCCATTTCTTATACTTTTACCATGCAATTTAATTCGATACAGTATATGTTACATGGGCTGCTGTTAATTATATTACAATTTTTCGTTTGTCGTCATATGTGTTTGGATCTCTAGTAAAAAAAAAGAAATAATATTATACGCAAAAAAAGGAATAACGAAAGTTAATCGTAATAAAGTTCAATTGTATTTAAATGCGCGTGAAAACGCAAAATGCGTTTTACACAAGTCCATCTAGGTTGGAATCTAGTTTGGAATTTTATTCGCATAATATGAGAGATCAACAGGTGCACGCATGTACACTAATACAGGAACGAGAAAAAGACCACATCCTGCGTTTACGTGTGTGTTACGTAACGCGTACACCGATGCGTATACGCGCACACGTGCACGTAGAGCGCGGCTACATTCATGAGTTAATGTAACGTTAAATACCACTGAGTAATGCTCATTGCGCGCAATGGAAAGTAAAATAGGAGAAGTAATTGCGACATGTTATTTTGCTTCATCACACTTCACGTTAAAATTCGGCAATACGTTCATGTGTGTGTGAATATGTATATCTAACAATAAGAGTATAAAGTATCAGAGAATGCTTCACGCAAAGAACGAAAAAAAGATCTCTCTTCTCAAACCTTTAATATTGAAATGTTATCCGTACTTATTTTTCGGCGTCGTGTACAAGTGTTGGAATTCGACATTGACATATAAAAGTATTTACGGCATATGCTATCGCTGTGCAAATATGTGCACGATAAAGAGAAGTCGTAGATAAGCTATGAGAGGAAGAAAGACGTACTCTAATCTGGCAGTAATAACATAAGCAATACACCTGGTTGAGACGGTAGCCGCGCGACGTACATATGTACGTGCGCATGTACGCGCGTGTTCACGGGTCACGCATTCTTACACGCGTTGCTGGTCGTGAACAATACGTCCCACGCCACAAGCGTGTGGGACACACGAGGATGGGTGGCAACGTCCCACGCTGAACGAATGGGACACTCGGTACGGACGAACGTACAGAGGCTTCGTCACGTCGCGGAAAGTAGGGGTGCCGCGGTGTTCTCCAGGCATAAAAGATCCATGGTTGGTGTATGTCGGCGACGAGAAAGAGAGAGAGAGAGAGGAACGGAGAGGAACGGTGGAAAACCGTGTGGTCACCTAGACTAGCGACGGCGAGTAACCGCCGATGCCACATCGACTCGCGATATCGGACCGAAAACATCGGTTCGCATCTCTCACAATCACAGATTTTGGAGCCGGCGTTTAGTATACCGAGTGATCAAAGAGAAAGACAGAGTTTTGGAATTTATACGCGAGTAAGAAGAAACACGCGCGAAGCTCGTGCATATATCTGACGCGGGCGAGAAAGTTCCGAGGATCATACAGAAGAAACGAGTTTGTAAACGAGGCCGGTCACAGCCGAGCTTCAGTTCGTCTGGGCGACTCGAAGAGTGGCGCGAGCGCGTGCGAGCGAGCGGTATAATGTAGTTAAAACCGAGTGCCGACGATAAACGGTTGTGCGCCGGCGATAACAGAGAACTTTTTTATATTTAAAATTTTAAGATCGGGGGCAAAGTTGCAGTGATTGAAAAATTAACATATTCGGCAGTGAGTGCGCGTTTTAAAAACATTCTCGGTTTTTATCGTATTTACAACGATCATACACGAGTCCCTCGCGTCTGTGTGAAGTTATATCGTCGAGTAATCGAGCTGTAGAGGCAACTGAAAACACGTCGCGATGACTATTCACAAAAAAGGCACGAGAATGAAGAATGCGGGAACCGCGCAAAGCGAAGTGGCGACGACGTCGACGTCCTCGGATGTGACGTCAACGGAGACAGTCGAGGTTGTATCTTCCACCAGCGTCGTGGAGGAATCGAATCAGGTGAAGGAGAGCGAATCTAGAAGTAGCATGGTAGAGGTCACAAGTGCCAGTCGCGAGGTCATCATGGATTCCAAAGGTAACATTATCAAAGTTATCGAGACACCTCCACAGACTATCCAGCAGAGCTCGTCCAGCCGAAGAACCGGCAAAAGCTCTCAAGACTTTATAGCAGGCGAGCAGGTGCAATCGATTAAGCAAGCGAAGACGACGCGCGAGATTCCACGCGAACACGCAACGTCTCTTTCGGAAAGTCGGACAATTCAAGGAGAAATAACCGAACAGGCCAGTCAATCCGTGCAAACGCAAAGTCAAAGCGCATCCCATTCAATGGTTCAGCAGTCGAGCTCCTCGAGTGTCTCAATTGAGAGTACATCGACGAGCGAGGATCATAGCGGACATCGCTCCACTGTTGTAGTTTCTCATGATATTAAAAATGGAGCTCGCGTTCCCATACCTCAGACATCGTCAAGGTCGACCGAGAATACTCACGTGAGCAGCGAGACGAGCGAAGCCGTAACGAAAGACGGCCAGACAATGTCGAGCACCACGAGAATACGCGAAATGGGAGAAAGATTTAATGACAACGGTAAAATGATATCCACGTCGAGTCGGGAAGTTGACCGCGAGCATACAGTCACACCTTCCAATGTGACCATTATTAAAAATACCGATGATATCAAGAGAAGTGGCGATAAAGGTACGCGCAGCGATTTGAAATCGGAGAGATCAAACGTCGAGATATCAACACGTTGTAACAAGCCCGGCCAATCCACATGGGATGGTACGTTTGTCTATGAAAAACCCGCCACTCCTAAGGGCAAAAATGTCATTGATAAAACAGTAAGTCCGAAGATTCATAGCGGTACTAAAGATAGTGAAACAAGCGTTAAAGTCACTCGAGAGACCAAGGAGGCATCGTCCGTCGATCAGAATATATCTTCAAGTTCAAGCATGACTCGAGACTCGAAAACGATAGTCGATGAAGGTCAACGAATGATGACTTCTCTTCGTGATATCAAATCGGAGAAAACCGCCACAGATACGACAGATTTCGTTAGCGAAAAACATTCGAAAGGATCAACTCGTTACTCGAAACCTGGCGACTCGACATGGGACGGAAACTTCGTCGTGGAAAAAATGATGACGCAACCAAGACGGCGTAACGATTCCGACGTCAACGTTTTTCACGATCGCGGCGACAATGTCGTCGAAACGACGCAGAGAAAAGATTTCAAAGAAAGGAGCACGGATGGTAGATATCAGAAGGAGTCATCCGAAACTATGCGCGTCGTAAAAGGTGCTGCGGACAGCACCAGATTCATTTCTGAAGAACGACGAGATGTAAGCAGAGAGACTTCAATCCATGTTGATGGCACGCCATTGAGTAAGGATGAACATCCCGCTCGCGTATCGAGTTCATCGCAACGAAGACCCGGCAGACCCGGCGATTCCGCATGGAACGGCGAATTTACCTACGAAAAGTCGCAAGATGAAGTAAAGAAGCATCCTTCAGACGTCACCGTTGTCCGTAGAACGGAGAAACATCATGATTCCGTGGATGTTCAAGATGTCAGCGAAGAACAGAATGCTTCAAACGTTACCGAATCGGTCTCCACGTCTTACATCGTCGAGTACGCGATTTCTAGCGACAAGAAGAATGTCGAGAAGGTCACATCGGTGTCCGAGGTGATCTTGGAGGAAGATGGTCCTGAGGATAAAATTACGCGCCGCCATGGAAGTCCGGAGAGACAGACAAAATTTGATACAACTTCGCGCTGTTACAAGCCCGGTCAATCTGCTTGGGACGGCACCTTCGTCTATGAACGACCAGTAACACCTGATAGTCGCCGAAGGCCGGAAGATAGACGTACAGTAAAAACTATAGATATTCGAGATGTTACGGAAGACAATTCGGTTAACGAAGCGGACGTCACGAGCACTTCTTACATCATCGAGCATTCATCGAGTCAGCAGAGTTTCTCGGACATCAGGGATGCCAATGTCACGTCCACGACGTACGAGACAGTCATTTACGAGGGACGTCCTATTGAAACGACGATCAGATTTGATGGAGATGCATCACGAAGCAAAATTTCGACGACGGAACGTCGGACTAGTCCTTCTCCACGACCTAGAAGTCCGGAGAAAATACCGAAAGACAGAGATCTGCGAAGTACTAAACCCGGATCGTCAACGTGGGACGGAACTTTCGTATTGGAAAAATCACAAGATAAGAAGCGACCACCTAGCAGGGAATCCATTGACGGTAGGCTACCTCATCCAGCGGACAGCAAAAAGACACCCCATCTAGATACGTCGAAGAAATATATTAGCGAGACTACTATCGATCTCCAAGATGTCACGCAAAATGTATCAAACACGTCAGAAATTACGGGAAGTTCCGTTGTTATGGAACAATCCAAAATGCACAAAAGTTACACGGATTCCTCCAATCTTGATTTCTCGACAACTTCCTTCGAAACTGTTATTATTCACGACGGTCAGCCAGTAACGACGCAAAAAACAGTAACCATTCAAGAAAGCCCTCAGAGCGCCGTGAAGAGGCTGCCTAGTAGTGACGTAATAACTACTACTGACATTAAAGAGACCACTGTTAAAAGCGAGAAGGAATCTCGCGCGGACGATAGAAGTTACCGACCTCAAAAACCAGGCTCGTCCACATGGGACGGATCGTTCGTGTATGAGAAAGCAGATGAGAGAAGGCCAAGCGATAAAAAATCACCGAAAGATGTACATGGAGTCGTGGTCGCTGAACAAAGTCCAATTAAAGAACAACGGACCGACAACGTTACAATTTTGGACACATCAAAAGGTATAACAAGTACCACCGATTATTCTACGAGCTCTGTCACGGTCGAACAAACATTCGTCACGGATTCAGAGACGTACGATTCTTCAAATATATCGAAAATTTTCATCAAAGAAAGCGCAGAAGATAAAGTACGCGAAACCGATAAAAAGCCGAGACAGCTGTTCGACGGAAAACCTGAGCCATCGCCTCGACGACGTCCGGAAGACATTAAAGAGCCTAAACATGAAAAACCGGAAAAGAGTCCGATGGATCGACCGACGAAGCCAGGCGCCTCCACCTGGGATGGATCGTTTGTGTATGAAAAACCAGAAGAGAAGATACCAGGAGATCGAAAAGTGCCGAAAGATACTAAAACTGAAGACAAGCGAAGCCCAATTAAAGAAAAACCGAGCGACGTCGCTAATTACAGAACATCTATTACGATACTAAACACATCGAAGGATGCGTCAAGTTCTGCCGATTATTCTACGAGCTCCGTCACGGTCGAGCAAACGCACGTCGCCGATTCAAAGACGTATGACTCATCGAATATATCAAAAATTTATATCAAAGAGAGTTCGGAGGATAAAGTACATCCGGTCGATTATGAGAAATCGAAACAGCCCTCCGACGAAAAGCCGCAAAAAAGTCCGGTAGACAGAACGCATCGACCATCGAAACCTGGTGCCTCCACTTGGGACGGTTCTTTCGTGTATGAAAAACCGCAGGATTCGCAGAAGAAACCAACACGTGATGAACCAACTGAGGTACCGAAGAAACCGGTAGACGTGCGAAAACCGATTGAGAAAGAAAGCAAACCAGCGGATCAGAAAGAAAAAACGATGCTTACTCCGATTTCGCGAAAATCAATAGAGACACAAAAGGACGTCACTGAGATCAAACGCGACGATGTCGCGGATATCACACGTGCGGATATTACGCGTACATCTGAAGTGCTCCAGCAATCTTATGTAATCGATCAGTCTTTGAGATTTACATCTGTGCAAGACGTGCGCGATGTTAAGGACGAGCGTGTCATCACTGAATTTACGGCGGACACACGCAAGGATGTGGTGAGTAATTGCAAGACGTTAAAATGTTTCTTGATTAGCTGTCCACAGGAAATCGTGTTAAAACTGCGACTCATTCAGCTTTCCGGGATATTATCTTATTTTTATTTTAACATTCATTCCTACAAGACATCGAATACTGAAAATTTAAACTTTCTACTTTCGGTATTCTTAAGTTCTCAATATGATACATTAACTTCTCGATAGTTGACAATACCAGTTTGGCAGATTTATAAAAATCTTATCGAAACACTTTGAGCTCAGTCCTTTCGGAAGAGACTCGAGTGATACTTTCACTTCCAAACCGAGCGAAGGTTGTAGGTTCGTGTGTATGGCGCCGCGTTGAAAATAAACTTGACGTAATATAGCGATTCGTAGAAAGACGGGAAGGGTTAAGAGAGTAGAAGAAAAAAAGAGAATTCGTTTTGTTAAATCCTCTATGTTGAAACAGACAGAATGTGTGTGTATATATATATCGCGTTCCTAACATATACGAATTTCTGGACGACTGAGTCCCGATTCATCGAACTATTGCAAAGTGAATCGAGCGGAAATCAATATTTCACACATGAGAGATGATTCTGTCCGACATACAGTACCTCAATCGTTGTACCATGATCGTCTTAAATCGTCAATATGCTACTGCATATTACAGAAATATATGATGTATCTTAATATTTAGAATATGTTATCGTTATTGACATGAAATCAATACGATAACCTCTGTTTTCGATTAAAGAGTGAACTTTGATGCATAAAAACAAAATTTATCTTCGAGATAAATGTATAATTTAAGACAATAACTGTGCGGTTTAAATTAGATTAAAGGGGCGCGAACCTTTTTTTTCTATCTTATCAAAATAATATCAGACTTAAAATATAACATCAAACAACATTATTATAGAAAAAAAACAAATTTAAATCGTTGCTGTATTATATTTATATTATTTATGACAAGAGTCTGTATACGAAGATTAATTGTTATGATTATTTACATTTTCATTAAAAAATGTTCATGAAATTACATTTTTCTCGGACTTGCAAGTGTAATCACTTGCAATTAGGCTAAACCAAGCATATGCAGAATGATAATAATTGCATCTAATATGAGCAAATTCGGCAGTGATGTCACCTCTCACTATAACCCGCTTAATGTACGACCAATTGAATTTCACGCGTGTTCCGCTTCGCTTATCACGCGGTCGCTTCGTTCAAGTGCTATAGAAATCTTAGTTAAGAGATGCCACGTTGAGAGACACGTGTACATTGACGTCACTCATCGCTAGTTACAGTATCGATAGCAACGACCGATAACATTAAATAAAATAATAATAGTACAACAGAGTAATACACAAGTACATCGTTTTATAATAATACCTTGTATATCCACTGTATATTTCAATATGCTATAGAACTTAATATTGATTTAATCAATAAAAACAAAATCGCGCGTGGTATCACGGGTTTTACACTGCAGCTGCGTCGCTTTGGAAAAGTTACACGTTTTCATAGAAATATGAATCGATATCAGACATAAAGATAATTGACATAATGATATTTTGGATCTTACTGCTACAGCGATAAAACAATAGTGTTTCTAAAAATTTGAAATTCATTTCAATTTAGAGAATTAGTTTTTGATAAAAATAGCACTTCATTCTTATTTAAATGATTTTGTCTAAGTTGTAAAGTTGACTTTTTTAAAGAGAACTTTATTGTTTCTCTGCGTTCAATTTTCTTATAGTTATTTTAATTTGAATTTTGTTTCATGCTTGAGAAAATCTTATTTTGCACATGTTGCTTATTGAAGATTCAGTGAGCATACTTTTCACTGTTAAGCGTAGTGAATTTCCTAATTGAAGATGCTCGGGACAATTTGAAACTTTATCTCCACGCAATATCTCACAAATATTAAGATCGGTACTCTCTTCGAAGTTCACGTTACCTAACATCATAGTCTGAATATTCAATGCTTCGCTCACAAGGATAATTCACAAGGACTACGTTGGTAATTTGCGATATGTTCGCCCGTTTACAAGTTTACACCCGTTGAACGAATTATAAAAAATAGCCATTCGTATAACTTATTCTGCACCATACGGACAGTCCGTTTCTTTAAAGCAGCTCGATCTAATTCTCACAGCCGTGACTTTACTACGAGGTCTCGAGATGATCGATAAAATGCTTTAGTACGTTCGCGTTTGCACACGTGTTTTTCGCATTACTTCATCTATCATTCTATGAATGAATATCCAGCGATTATCTCTCTCCATCTTTTAGATCAAGAGAAATACTTTATAGAATCTATATTTATGTGTTATGAATGTAATTTACGTCCCTATTCAAAACAATTCATTTTGATGCTACGTTAAAGACGCCCTTGCTTTTGATTGTTCAACATGCAAACAACTACAGAGATGGCCTATTTGGATCGAGATATGATGATACATACGACGTACATGAACACGCGTGATCGCGTTTCCTCGGCGCGATTCGATATTATTATTTTATGAAGGCGCGCACAATATCTCGTCATGTCACACATTACGGCATCGATAAATGCGATATTTTATTATCAACACGTTCATCAAAATTCTTTTAAGACAGAAATGTTATCAGACTTGTAGTTAATACGAAACATCAACAGAGAAATGATCATCCTTAATGTGAAATTTCTAGATAGACAAAATTATATTCATCAGGAAAACAAGTAAAGTCTAAATTATGTAAACGAGCTTCATTATGAGCAACTCTTGATATCGTCGAGGAGGGGCAATCAGCTTAAAGACTCAAGCTACTTAACCCGCTAATTAAATGCCAAAACTTCATCTGATGTGCTTTATGCGAATTACATTCGAGCGTTAAAAACGGTAAAGGATTTGACTAATAATATTAGCAAACGTTATTTGCTTCGTTGTAAATTCAAGCTAAAAAGCAAGCGTGCTTATGAATATAATGGCCAAGTTACAACAAATTGAAAAAAATAGACACGTGACACAATGTAACGCGGACAGTTATGACATAAAATACTGCGCTTTAAGAATGGATAGCAATCTGCACGTTCGAAAACATATAAAGGTGAAATATATAAAATTTATAAAAAATCATTATTAGATATAAAATTTATCTTAATAACTAGAACTGTTAACTTTGGTTTGTTTTGTATATATGTCGGTTATTCATGAAATTTTCGAGAATTGTAAGCAAAAAAGATTCTCTACACATTCTAATAAAAATATAAAGTCTGAAAATCTTTTAAAATACGCTTATTAAAATAAAACTTTTTGTACAGATAATTTACATTATTGGCAGTATCACTCATAATCTATTTCTGGAAATGACGCAGCAATGTCGTTAACGAAACAAACTAAATCGCAAAAGTACGGTTCGACGGTTCGACAAACGCGTTACACGATACTCTGTAAGCGTGCACATAAAAGCCGTATACACCAATCTCGTGTTACCTGCATTCTGTCGAACTAAGCATTACCGGCGTTCCTAATCTCGTTCATGCTCGCGGCGCTCATTATGCAGCACGTTTGAAGCTCGTAATGAACGCTCGTGGAAAAACGAAGCCGCATTTACGTCGTTATTGCACCTTGAAGTCTTTGCCGACGTGTGTTATCAAAGCGTTTACTGTGTATAATTAACATGCCAATTGAATATCATAAATCTTTATTTTTTTTTAAGTGATCGTTATGACATTGACTTTAGGTAAATTGATATAACGTTGCTATGTGCAGTGTCGTCATTCGTTATGAGCAAAGTAGTTCTAAAGTTTGCGAGTGGTGGTGTAGTCATAACTGGTCATTTATGTTTGACATTTCCTAACAGTTTATATGCCATATCAATGCAAGTACTTTGTTATATAGTCAATGTTATAATCAATTCGTTACTAATACAACGCTAAAATTGCAGCTGTAAAATTCTACGTAATATCAATTTATAAAAATGTGATAATACTCAACATTACAGTATATGTAATAATTAACAGTGTAGTTTACACTGTGCGTGAAAACGTTATGAGCAACCATAATTATTGATCGTATTAATTGACCAATACTTTGCTTTATTTTATATATGTATAATATATTTCCTAATATTACTGTTATTTAATAAAATCTAAGAAAAACTAAAAGAATACTTTTTGTCGTATTTTTTAGAGAGATGTTACCGAGTCAACGAAGAAATTTATCGACAAAGAGCAGGTGACTAGTATGGTAGCGCGGGATGTCATTGACGACACCCGATTCGATACCATCACTGGCCCGGCACCCCGGTCTCCAGCGGATTCCACGAGGAAACCATCACCGGAACGACCCGGTTATCCTCGTGGAATACCTGGTCTCAGGGAAGATGACCGACCAAAACCGACTCCAGTTGCTGGAAAGCCTAGCCGACCTCCGCAGCGCGAAAGAAGCCCTCAACGACCAGTGGATGGCAGGTAAACGAAAAATCAACTGTTTCTTCTTTTATCTTTGAATTACTCTTTTTTTTTTAAATATGTCTACATAGAAAAAATAAAAAGGTAACAATTTATAACTTGTCGATTTTTTTAGGCCTTTCGAAATCCGGCCGAAGTCACCTGAAAAGCGTCGAGATCATACATCGCCAGTTAGAAAGCCACAGCCAGCTGCCGGCAAGCCAAGTCGACCTGAAGAAAAACCTGTAGCATCTAGAAAATCCGATAAAGAATCTGAACCCTCGAAACCTAAACTTAGTCGACTTGCTGAGAAGCCTGAAAGACCGAAGAAATTGGAACAGGACAAGCCTAAACGAGGAGATCAAAGTCCAGACTCTCTCGATGAGGACTATCCTAAATCAGTGCCAGTACCGGATGTATTGTCGAAAATTCCTCTAAAAGAACAGTGCATTTGCGAGCTTTGTACTTGCGGGTAAGTATTCTTTGTGATAAAAAAAGTATCTTTATATATACATGCATATATATATATATATATATATATAAGGATATAAAAATAAAAAGCTTGGTACGCCCGCTAAGTGTAGAATTTAATTTAAATTACATGCTAGACATTAAGCTGAAATTAAGATTCTACCACAATAAAAAATTAATAATCTAATAATATAATTGAATTATAGACTCTTATATGTTTCAAAAACAATACAAAAAATTTAAGCAAATACAAAGGCTATTAAGAGTCAACGCTGTTAGCAGTGCGCAAAAAAAATTCTACCACAACTTTTAATTACTTCCTGCATGCATATAAATTTTAATATTAAAATATTAATAAACATTTCACAAGGAATATAATTAACAAGTATAGAACTAGTGCGAATACGATTTAATTTAACTTATCTACACGTTCGCTGCAGAGAGGAACACGGTTGACCTACTTCTAAACATTATTAACAAGATCAGAATACAAAACTTGCCAGAGTCGAGATGCAAATTGACGAGAGGAACAAGAGATTGTCTTCAAGGCCATATTTCCTACTCTATTAAATTCATTGCAGCAATCCATTCAGAGCCGGGCTGAGTTTATTACGTACGAATGTATTTACTTTTGTTTTAACATTATTTTAGTATCTGTCTCACGCATTACATACTTCCTGTATAGAATCATATTTTCGTTATCAAAAGTTTTTTCTCTCATCGTTCTTATTAGATTAATTTTAACTATTAAGAATCCTCTTTTCATTAATTTAATTCTCGCTATAAAAAAAATCAGTAATATACTTATTGATAGAATAAAACTTTTAATAATGCAGTAGTATTATACAAGTCAATTTTTTATTTAGAAAATACTATATATGTATGCATAACATGTAAAAGTAGGACACGAGACAGATCCTTTTACGGCAAGTTGTTCTGGGCGAGGGCAAGTCATCGCACGATTCCTTCTTTATTCGAACTTTCCAACCTACGTAGCTCTGCATGACGGTGACGAATCATACAAATTTATCATACAGCTTTGGTAATTGTGTTAGGCATATCATCATTTTTGAAAAGTATATTTATTATATTATATCTTTTGAAAAGTAGCTAATTATGGTAAACTTTTTAACAACCTTTTCAAGGTATTGATAAAAGAAAAAATTTTTCTAAATATTTAAGAAAATTTTTAAGTTTTCGTTTTAGCTGTTAATTTGTCATTTTTGGTGACGATAATAAAAAAAGACAGTAGTTTTAGAAAAATTTTATATATAATACCACATAATTATATATATAAATTCAGTCTTATCAGATTGAAAATGTTGACCTAGATAGAGACTCGTAGCGCAGATTTGCGAGCGAGAGGTACAAGTTTGTAGAAAATTAGTCGTGTCGTGGCTGCCTCAAGAAATAATTGCGGTTCGTCTACTCGTAGGCGATTAGTCGTTGGAAATTTCTACGTAAGTCTGCCCGTAACTTTGAGGTCTGCTAAAACTTTTCTCTTCTGTTTAAAACGCGGCTCTAAAGGGATGTTCATAATGTGTCATATAACATGGTTTTATCCAATAAAAAATACATAATGCTACTCGACTTTGACCAAGTCTGGCTTTTACGGAATTGCATTTTCGTAATACCCGCAACGGCAAAGAAGAAAAGCGAAAAAGAGTTATGAGAACGAATTTTGACATTGCTCGACGTAGTTACACAAAAGTAGAATCTCTCATATGAAATGCCGGTGTCCAAATAAGTTGAGTTGCTTTGCATAAAATATTGGCAAGAATACCACGTTTCTTCTTTCCATACCATTTACAGAAACTAACCAGTATTTCCATCAAAAACATCCACCAGCAAGACGTAATTCGTACCTTTCACAGAACGGTGAAAGCTTTTCATTAATTAATACGATCAATATCAATAGGAACATTATTCGTTCATTTGATAAAGTCTTAAGTATATATTCTGAATTATATTCAATTATAAATGAAGGTATCTAAAACTTCCAAAGCAATTGGATTGTAAAAAACTTAATCAATTCTTGTAATTAAGCCGAAGAATATTTCATTAATTGAATATGTGCGTATCAATAACAATTCGATTTACGTAAGAATGCATCTCGTTAAAACATACTGTTGTCTGACTAATAAAGGCTTTCCTTATTGTATCATATATATGAAATATACTCGAATTGTAATAAATATTAAATTAATTCTCGCTAAATAAAATATACATTATTCAGCTTATCGTAATTTTTACGACATTTATATATAAAAGATATTTGTTTTTAAATAATAATATATAAAATGTAATATTAACAGATATGATATTTTAAAATTCCGTGTATTGAGTGAACAATACTATTACAATTTTGTCTTTATATCGCGTATTGTAACGATTGTACGTACTAACTTCGAGAATAACAAGACATTTAAAACGACGCAAAACCTTTATATGTAGTCATTAAGAGCATAAAAGGATTGATGCCCTTTTGCGTCATATTTAAATCTCTATATGCATCAAGCCTTTGTTATGCACCAGTATTATTTGAACGAATATGAAAGAGAATAACAAAAATTTTCCGCGAACGCTTTTCTTCTCTTTCATTAATATTAAACAGGCATATATACAGTGAATGTAATAAGAATGTATGCAGTTTTGTTTACCTTACGATACTTCTGCTTTTAAATATGAACGCAACTGTTTAATAGATAGTTTTCTTTAAATATGCTTTTTCAAAACTTTACTTCTCATACGATCTGAAAAAAACATTGTAAGCGTTATATTTGTTTCTAAATACTAATAAATGAAAATATTTTAGACGTCATCGTTGCCCGCACAATTGGCCTCAAGAACATTTGGAATTCTCTTATGAAGAACCGTTGCATACTGTGACTTCCTATCGTCAGGATTATGATGAAAAACGCGTGGAAAAACAAACAAAATATTATCATGAAGATCACTTGCGTACAGAAGGTGAATTCATCGGACAGAGACGAACCGATTATGTGGCCACTAAAGGCGAGAGAGCGCCAGTCAGAAAACCGCAAGATCATCTCAAACCCGAAGGTGAATTCGTTAGAAGACCAAAGGAAGAGGCGCCTACAAAGGGTGAAAGGGCACCTGTGAAGAAGCCACAAGACAATCTCAAACCGGAGGGCGAATTTGTCGGTAAGCCTCGAGAGGAAGCTCCGAAATATGGCGAACGAGCCCCGATTAAAAAGCCGAAGGATAACTTGAAATTCGAAGGGGATTTCGACAGTAAGTTTAGTATTTATTTACAATTAAGCATTTACTTCCCTTATAGAAATTTACCACTAATACTGGTCAAGTATTGTTAACAGTATTTTTAATACTGAAAATAAGTGATTAATTGGCCAGTATTAGTGTTAAATTTCTATAAGGGTTAATTCCGTATGTAAACTTATATTAATAAACTTTTTTGTTATAAATTTGATCTCAATAGATATTTAAGAGAATTCATTGTATATTATACATGAAAATAAACTTTTCGTAAAATTGTATGTTCGAAAAAAGAATGACTTTGTTATTTTCTAGCTACAACAACGACCGAGCTGGTTTTCACTGGTACTCCTGGCGAGCGACCGATGCCAATACGTCGCAACACTTACACGAAGATAGAGGGTGATTTCACTGATGAAACGACGACGCGATCGCAATACATTGATCATCATAGCATTCAACGCGCTGAAATCGTTAAACGAACGGATAATCTCATTGTGGGAGAGGGTGAATTCACGGTTAGTAATTTTAACGATAAAACTTTCGGATTTTAATCAAAACGTTTATAAGACCGTATATGCAATTCCATTGTTTTTCTAAATTATCTTACAGGGTACCTCTCGTATCAAGGAAGATTTCCAGACTCATGTTATCGAACGTGAACCTCAATGGCGACCAAAATATCCTGAAGATACCGATCGGTTTTATAGCAAAACAGATATTATTGACAGTACTACGACTACTCAGGAACAATTTCGAACTTTTGATCAGGCAGATTATAAAAGTACCATAGTTATTAAAAGAACTGATAATCTAAGACCCGAAGGACCTTTTGAAGCATTGCCTCACACAAAGGATGATTACGTTACACCAATATTACTGCGTAGGCCAGAACCACAAAAACCTATAGATAATTTAAGACCTGAAGGGCCATTTGTAGGACGACCTAAAGATGACTATAAGCCTACTAAAGGAGAACGCGCTGATATCAAACGTCCTGAAGATAACTTAAGACCCGAGGGACCATTTGAAGGACGCCCTAAAGATGATTATTCACCTAAACGCGGTGAACGTTATGAAGTGAAACGGCCAGAAGATAACTTACGTCCTGAAGGGCCATTCGAAGGACGACCTAAAGATGATTATAAGCCAACCAAAGGAGAAAGAGCTGATGTTAAAAGGCCGCAGGATAATTTGAAAGCAGAGGGACCGTTCCAAGGACGTCCAAAAGATGATTTTACTCCGAAGACAGCAGAACGTCCTGAAGTGAAACGACCGAAAGATAATTTACGACCTGAGGGAGACTTTACAGATCGTCCAAAAGATCAGTATATACCTGGTGAAAAACGCACTCCAATCAGACATCTGGATAATTTGTATCCTGAAGGTGATTTCGAAAGACCTAAGCTGATACCTTACGGCCCTGGTGACAGAGCATCTATCGTTCGTCATCCGGATAATCTATTTCCAGTAGGAGAATTTCCAGACAGGGAAATTGAGCCATTCAAACCTGCCGACCGTAGAACACCTATTAAACATGTTGATAATCTTCGTCCAGAAGGTGACTTTGAAAGACCAGAGAAAGCACCTATTGGTCCAGCCGAAAGACGCACTCCAATTAAACATCCGGATAATCTTAGACCCGAAGGAGAATTCGAGCGACCTCGTCAAGATGGTTACCGTCCAGCAGAAAAACCAGAAGTCAAAAAGCCAGTGGACAATTTAAGACCCGAAGGTGAATTTGAAAGACCACGTCCTGAAAAATATGCTCCAGCTGAGAAACGAACACCTGTAAAACATTCAGATAATCTCAAGCCAGAAGGTGCATTTGAGCGACCTCGTCAGGATGGTTACCGTCCGGCAGAAAAACCAGAAGTCAAAAAGCCAGTGGACAATTTAAGGCCCGAAGGTGAATTTGAAAGACCACGTCCTGAAAAATATGCTCCAGCTGAGAAACGAACACCAGTAAAACATCCGGATAATCTCAAGCCAGAAGGTGAATTTGAGCGACCTCGTCAGGATGGTTACCGTCCGGCAGAAAAACCAGAAGTCAAAAAGCCAGTGGACAATTTAAGACCCGAAGGTGAATTTGAAAGACCACGACCTGAAAAATATGCTCCAGCTGAGAAACGAACACCAGTAAAACATTCGGATAATCTTAAGCCAGAAGGTGAATTTGAGCGACCTCGTCATGATAGTTACCGTCCGGCCGAAAAACCAGAAGTCAAAAAGCCAGTGGACAATTTAAGGCCCGAAGGTGAATTTGAAAGACCACGTCCTGAAAAATATGCTCCAGCTGAGAAACGAACACCAGTGAAACATCCGGATAATCTTAAACCTGAAGGTAAATTTATCGGCAAACCGAAAGAAGATTTTATACCAACAAAAGGTGATCGCGCTGATGTTAAAAGACCAGCGGATAATTTAAGACCGGAAGGTCCATTCGAAGGTCGACCGAAAGATGATTATCGACCAGTGCGTGGAGAACGTATGGACGTTGTTAAACGCACGGATAATTTGCGTATGGAAGGAGATATAGAAACATATAGATCCAGAGATGAATATACTGATTTCTTAATACGCGAAAGAACTGAAATTACTAAATATCAAGATAATTTACGTATGGAAGGTGAATTTATCGATACGAGAACGCGAGATGATTTCAAAATTGTTAAAGGCGAACGCATGGACGTTGTTAAACATCGTGATAATTTAAGACCAGAAGGTCCATTCGAAGGTCGTCCGAAGGATGATTATTCACCCAAGAAAGCAGAGAGACCTGAAATTAAAAAGCCGGAAGACAATTTAAAACCAGAAGGCGATTTCGTACGTCAGCCTAAGAAAGAAGCACCTAAAAAAGGTGAAAGAGCTGATGTGAAAAAACCGAGAGATAATTTGAGGCCGGAAGGTGAATTCGAAAGACCGGAAAAGAAACCAATTGGTCCAGCAGAGAGACGTACCCCGATTAAGCATTCTGATAATTTAAAACCAGAGGGTGAGTTTGAGAGACCAATACCTGAAGAATTCAAACCTGCCGAAAGACCAATTGTAAAGAAACCACATGACAATTTAAAACCGGAAGGCGAATTTGTGTCAAGACCAAAAGAGGAAACGCCAAAGAAAGGTGAAAGAGCTGATATCAAAAAACCACAAGACAATTTGCGACCGGAGGGCGACTTTGAGAGGCCGGAGAAAAAACCAATTGGTCCAGCAGAGAAGCGTACCCCGATAAAACATTCTGACAATCTAAAACCAGAGGGTGAGTTTGAAAGACCTAAGCCTGAAGAATTTAGACCTGCCGAAAGACCGGTAGTAAAGAAACCGGACGATAATTTAAAACCGGAAGGCGAATTCGTCTCTCGGCCAAAAGAAAAAGTGCCAGAAAAAGGTGACAGAGCTGACGTTAAAAAGCCGAAGGATAATCTCAAACCCGAGGGTGATTTTGAAAGACCGGAAAAAGCACCTGTTGGTTCAGCGGAGCGACGTACTCCGATTAAACATCTAGATAATTTAAAGCCGGAAGGTGAATTCGAACGACCGGAACAAGAAGATTATCGTCCAGCAGAAAGGCCAGAAGTCAAAAAACCAACAGATAATCTGAAACCCGAAGGTGATTTTGAAAGACCTCATCCTGAAAAATATGCTCCAGCTGAGAAACGTACGCCAGTGAAACATCCAGATAATCTTAAGCCGGAGGGTGAATTTATTGGTAGACCTAAAGAAGACTTTACGCCCACTAAAGGTGATCGTGCTGAAGTTAAAAAACCAGAGGATAATCTGAGACCAGAGGGTCCATTCGAAGGTCGACCAAAGGATGATTATCGACCGGTGCGTGGAGAACGCATGGACATAGTGAAGCGCACGGATAACTTGCGTATGGAAGGAGATATAGAAACATATAGATCCAGAGATGAATATACTGATTTCTTAATACGCGAAAGGACTGAAATTACTAAATATCAGGATAATTTACGTATGGAAGGAGAATTTATCGATATGAGAACACGAGATGATTTCAAAATCGTTAAAGGCGAACGCATGGACGTCGTTAAACATCGTGATAATTTAAGACCAGAAGGTCCGTTTGAAGGTCGTCCGAAGGATGATTATTCACCCAAGAAAGCAGAGAGACCTGAAATTAAAAAACCGGAAGACAATTTAAAATCAGAAGGCGATTTCGTACGTCAGCCAAAGGAAGAAGCACCTAAAAAAGGTGAACGAGCTGATGTGAAAAAACCAAGAGACAATTTGAAACCGGAAGGTGAGTTTGAAAGACCAGAAAAGAAACCGATTGGCCCTGCTGAACGACGTTCTCCGATTAAACATTCTGATAATTTAAAACCAGAAGGTGAATTCGAAAGACCTAAGCCTGAAAAATTCAAGCCTGCTGAAAAACCGATTGTAAAGAAGCCACTCGATAACTTGAAACCTGAAGGCGAGTTCGCACTTAGGCCAAAAGAAGAAGCACCGAAGAAAGGTGAGAGAGCCGATGTGAAAAAACCACAAGACAATTTGCAACCAGAAGGAGACTTTGAAAGACCAGAAAAGAAACCGATTGGTCCTGCCGAGCGACGTTCTCCAATAAAACATACTGATAATCTAAAACCGGAAGGTGAATTTGAAAGACCTAAGCCTGAAAAATTCAAGCCTGCTGAAAGACCGATTGTAAAGAAACCACTCGACAACTTGAAACCCGAAGGCGAGTTTACATCAAGACCAAAAGAAGAAGCGCCGAAGAAAGGTGAAAGAGCCGATGTTAGAAAGCCGCAAGATAATTTGCGACCAGAAGGTGACTTTGAAAGACCAGAGAAAAAACCAATTGGTCCGGCGGAAAGAAGAACTCCAATTAAACATTTTGATAATTTAAAACCTGAGGGTGAGTTTGAGAGACCTAAGCCTGAAGAATTCAAGCCTGCTGAAAGACCAATTGTAAAGAAGCCACACGATAATTTGAAACCCGAAGGCAAGTTTATATCTAGGCCAAAAGAAGAGGCGCCGAAAAAAGGTGACAGAGCCGATATTAGAAAACCACAAGATAATTTGCGACCGGAAGGTGACTTTGAAAGACCGGAGAAAAAACCAATTGGTCCAGCGGAAAGAAGAACTCCGATCAAACATGCAGACAATTTGAAGCCAGAAGGTGAATTTGAAAAACGTCTAAAGGAAAAAACACCGATCAAAGGTGACAGGGCGGATGTTAGCAAACCAAAAGATAATTTGCGACCTGAAGGCGACTTTATAAGACCACAGAAATCGCCGATTGGTCCAGCAGAACGACGTACACCAATTCGACACGAAGATAACTTGCATCCAGAAGGTGAATTTGTTGGTCGACCAAAAGATGATTTTATTCCCAAGCGTGTCGACCGACCAATTCAAAAAAAGCCTAAAGATAATTTGAAGCCTGAAGGAGAATTTGTAGGAAAACCCAAGGATGATTATAAACCGACTAAAGGAGAGAGAACTGAAATCGTAGTGCATCAAGACAATTTGAAGATGGAAGGCGATATAGATGTTTATCGATCTCGAGATGATTACGTGACTACGTCTAAACGCGAACGTATGGATATTATTCATCATGAGGACAACTTAAAGATTGAAGGAGAATTCGTTGATATCCATCGAAGAGATGATTATCGAGCTACTCGTGGTGAACGTAGCGAAATTATTAGGCATGAAGACAATCTTCACCCTGAGGGTGATTTCGAACGACCAGAGAAAGCACCGGTAGGTCCCGCAGAGAGAAGATCTCCTATTAAACATTCTGATAACTTAAAGCCAGAAGGCGATTTTGTACAACGGCCGAAGGAAACCGTGCCTTTTAAGGGTGACCGAGCGGTGGTCAGAAAACCGAAAGATAACTTAAAGCCCGAAGGCGAATTCGAGAGACCAACAAAATCGCCCGTTGGTCCCGGCGAACGACGATCACCCATTAAACATCCAGATAATCTTCATCCGGAGGGAGAATTCGTTGGCAGACCGAAGAAAGACACGCCGCTAAGAGGCGATCGAGCGGATGTGAAGAGACCAAAGGATAATCTTCATCCCGAAGGAGAATTCGCGAAACGTTCCTCGAAAAAAGTCGAACCGGCTGAGCGAAGAACTCCGATCAAGCACGAGGATAATCTTTATCCTGAAGGAGATTTCTACATGGTGCCTAAGGATGATTTCATTCCAAAAAGAGGAGATCGATCGCCAGTTAAAAAACCTCAGGACAATCTTCGTCCCGAAGGCGAGATGAAAGTATCTCCGAAGGATGATTATAAATATGTAAATGGAGATCGCGTAGAAATACGTCGGCATGAGGATCACCTGCGTATGGAGGGACAAATAGACACTCACCGCTCAAGAGATGACTATAAGAAAATTACGAGAGTGGAGAAAGTGGATGTCAAGAGACACGAAGATAATCTCAGAATGGAAGGCGAATTTATCGATGTGCGTCGCAAGGATGATTACGTGCACGTGGTTGGTGAACGCATGCCAATTAAAAAGCGTCCTGACAATCTACGTCCAGAAGGTGATTTCGATAGACCTCAGAAGACCGTGATCGGGCCCGCGGAGAAAAGAACTCCAATCAAACATCCGGATAATCTGAAGCCAGAGGGTAACTTTGAACGTAGAACTCCGGATGAGATTGGCCCCGGCCAACGACGGTCGCCGATTCGTCACGCCGATAATTTGAAGCCGGAAGGTGATTTCATCGGACGTCCACGTGATGACTTTACTCCCAAAAGAGCAGAAAGAATCGAAGTCGTAAAAAGAGAGGATAACCTAAAGATGATGGGCGATTTCGAAGGCACAACGTCTCACAAGTCGACTTACACGATAACTCGTGGTGAGCGAGCAGACATTAAGTCACACGAAGATAACTTAAAGATCAGCACCGGCACTATGGAAACAAAAACAACCAGCAGAGACACATATACACCTTCTAAATATGAGCCTTCTCCGATTGGTAAAACAGTAAATCGTCGAAGACACATGGAATCATCTATTTCACTCGGTGATGACACTACCATAATGACCACGACGAATCAACGTAACTACAATACCTACACGAAACGCACAGGAAAAGATATCGCTGCTAAAATGAGTCAGATGGAGTCTGATACTAGGAAGACCGTGGAATCGCAAACTTTAGCGGATGGAACTGTCGTTACAACTGTAAAACGTACAACTACCTCTGCTCAATCAGATCAGAGAGCTGTTAATGCTCAAACTATCTCTCGTCATCAACAAACACAACATATTACGGATCGTCGTCAACCAATTGATGTTTCCCCATCTGGACCACAACCCGTGGATTCACGAAAAACGACTTCCCAATTAGCATCTAATCAGCATCATGAACAGCATCAAAGAACTCATTTGAGCGAGCAACATTTGCGATCACAGAACACGCAGAGTCGTCGAACAATCGAGGACAGATCGTTCACGGAAGGACTAAATCGAGGGCAAATAATGCGAGCGGAAGATACATCTCGTTACGCGATAGACGCCACACACGGCGAGCATCATAGACAGCAGCATCAGCAGCAGCACGTCGAGCGTCATCATCAGGAAATGACCAAGCGCGATTATGTGAACGCGCAACGTACGGAAACTCGACAAAGATCCGCGACGAAACAACATGAGCAACACATCTCCACTCAGGCTCGATATAATTCGAGCAGCCCGGAATTCCGGCAATCAATCAACGGGCAAACGAGCGTAGAACGATCACACGTAGACTCAGCGACAAAGTCCAGTCACCATCGCAAGAACGTGATATCCTCTTCGTCGGCTGACATCAGCAACGCAGTACTCCATCGACGTGGCGCAGCTTCTTCCACCGAGGCGCTTCACACGATCTCGTCGACGGCGGCAGACCAACGCAAAAGTATTTCAAATCTGGCCGAGAGCGGGCGGTACATCAGTAATTCGAGCCAGAGTAACGATAGACGTAGCTTTACTTCGCTGCACCGCAGTTCTAAAGAAGTCAATCCTTGGGCTTCTTCCAGCTATGAACGCCCGCAGAGAATTATTCGGCAAGATAACCTGAGCGTCGGCGGGAAATTCTATTCACAAAGCGAGGCAAAAAGCTATGGAAATTTCTCACAAAATACTCAAAAAGTAGAAAGAATCCAGAGACAAACGAATGCATCTCACATTAATTTGGGTGATAGTAATACTGTCAGTTCTAGCATGTATAAAAGAGAATATGTTCCTAGACACAAAGGACCATGTCCAGCTGCTCTTTTAGAAGCCAAACAGGCACCTTTTAAGCACACCAGAGATACGCAGAAACATAAGTTTTACATGCCCGTCGTGTCCAACTAAATTGTGGCCTATTAAATTTAACGTTTTATTAACATTTTTTATAAAAATTGTCCCAAATGACAATGTTAAAATATCAGAATCAAAATTTTGTTCTGTAAAAAAGATTAAAATTATACACATTTATCATTATGTATAATATTTTAAAGTAATTTTTTGTTTATATCGATCATTGAGTAAAAATATATACCATACATATTCTTTAATAATTATAATTATAAATATACACATAATAATCAATAATAATGATTTGATTTTAGAATCAATTATAATTAATTATTATTGTGTTATTAATTAATAATTGTTAAAAAAGGAAATATAAAATTATACGTATCTAATACATATAGTAATAGTAAATATGATATGTTACTGTATATAGAAAATTTTTTTAAAGTACTCGAATTTTGTCAAGGTTGAACGATCCGAAAAGGATTTTTTGAATAATGCTGTGATGATATCGCGCTGTTAAAGAGTTAATTTATATTTTATAATCGTTGAAATTATTTCAAGTAAAAAAATGAGTACTATAATCGTTTTTAAATTACTGCAATATCAACGGATGAAATTTGATCTATCGTGTCTCTTGTACAGCAATATTAAATGTAAGCTGTTAAAATACAATACATATATACTTAATATACACAATTTCTGTTTAGGATGCAATTACGAATGAAAATAATTGGTCGATATAAGTATATAAATCTTGATTATATCACTAACTTGTATCTACCGACGAGTAGGTAGCCGTCCGTTATTCATTATATATATTCCTTTCTTCTTAAAACACGTGTATACAAAGCAATAACTAGAGCTTAAATCCATGATACGGTCGGATCTAATAGAGCATTAGTTTCGTCCGATAATTAGGATAGTAAGTGCCATTATGTTATTCTATTTCACTGACTTTATAATATAAAGTTTTTATATAGCAATGAGTTTCTTGCTTATGTTTTATTTAATTTTCAGCTTATTTTGTTCTCGCTCTTATTTAGCGTTGTGTTCTAAAAATATATTTTCAGCAAAATATCAAATAGAAAAAATACGTGACTTTCTTTCCTTTTTCATTCTTAGTAATTCTTATTATAAATGGGTAATTCAACTTCTGGATGTTGGTTTATTTACTTTATAACATTTATTTTATTTGAATAAAAAATTATATTTATTTGTTGCATGAGTTTTATTTTGTTACCATTATATTTGTTTTATTAATATATGTATTTAGACGATTAAAACGCACATAATAGGAAAGTATTTGATATTATTTGTTGTTTGTACAATGCAATATACTGTACATTCGATACATAGTTGTTACAAAAATTAATTATTAATTAATAAAAAATTATATGTAAATTGAACATAAAAGCAATTAGGAATTTAGATTTAGGATTTTAATCAGCATTGGTAAAATCTAATTTATCAGAATAGTTTTGGTGTCAATATTAAATAAATTAAGCCAAAAGATCTGCTGATTATAAAATAATGCAGTAAGAATGTATATATATGTATATTGAATTGACAATCCTTTTTATTAATACTATTAGGATTTATTAATATTATTGGCCATAAGCTGTTCGCAAATAATGTGAATGAAAGCTCTATCGGCCTCATTGTGGATATAAAAAAAAGATCTCATTATGTTCCTAATTTTTTTTAAAACTTGGCTGCATAGACAATAATGGCTCTGGTGTGTATACTAGATTTTACACACTTAGAGATATATAACTAAATATATCCGAAGATATGAAAACATTATTTTTTTACTGTATTTTTTTACTAAATCCTGAAATTTATATGGCAATTTTTCTCTAAAATCTATATATCAAATCCATCTATATATCAAATCCAAGTCAAACAAGTAATAGGGAGACACGAATGAGAAACTTGTGGCTGTGCCGTTCACATTCATTTATTCGTGTCTGTTCGCACTCGCTTTCTTTATTTGAATCTGGCTAAAAATATTAACTTTTGATCAAATAAACATGTAATAATATAAAGTCTATTATAATTTGTGTAATGCTATTGTGTAAATAGATAAGTAGAAAAATATAGCATTAAAAATATGTATGTAATTGTACATTTAGATAAACAGCATAATAAAAAAATAATGCAGTTTACATTTTTTAAATTCTCTGACGAAATAAAATTTGCATATTTTGATAATTTTTTTATTGAAATTGGATTCTCCACGATTATGAAAGAAAATTTATATGTCTCTCAAAGTTAAGTAATTAAAGTGAATTGCAATTATAGAAAGAAGGAATCAAGAAAATATTGTATATTATTTTCTATAAGGGGAATAATTTGGATAAGTTAACAAAAATGTTCAAACTGTATAAAAGATTGAGGTCATATACTGTATTCAATGAAACATACAAAACGTACACTTTCACATCAATACATAGTATTCGTTTTATATGTTTGATTTGATACGCTATGCAATCTCAATCTTTTATATGTATAATTAAAAAAATTCTGTTAATGTAAATTATCCAGCTTTATCCTAAATTTCAAAATGATATTTGTTCTTTTATTAATAAATTATTAACATATATTGGTCTTCCTAGCTCAAAAAATATTACACAGAGAAAGACGATAACTCAATTAACAAGTGAGAACCTCATGTCACTTATTGAACTCTGCGGAAACACTTAGAAGCGCATTATTTATAGTATTTGTAATTAGACATACATAGAGATGTAATATTAATTGTTCATTGTTAATATATATAAATTTTATATACATATATACATATACATATATATAACCTGTATATAAACGGATCACTGTATTTAACTTTTTCAGAACATATCTTGTGCGATAGAAACGATAAATGGCAAATATTTCTCGTATCAACGAGACAAAATATTAATTACATATTTCAACAAAATATATATGCATATGAGGTGAAACAAGGTTTAAAGTCGCAGTACCGTTACTACCTGTTCCTCGGAGCATCTCTCGTTCTTTCCGTCTCCTTTTGCTTCGTCGTCACGCTCTCGACGACGATTCAAGAGAGAAGAACAAGTAAGATCCAGCGCCTGTGGGCGATTCACCGTCTCACGCTTTTTCCCCTTCGTCCACCCTCTTATTTTTATACCTCGCTTCGACGCCTCGTGAAGTTTGAGGGTTGTTAACCCTCGCAACGAGATTATCGAAAATTTCGCGCCGGAATGGAGATTTCACTTCGAGAAACTTTCATGTCTCTCTCTCTCACGCAAAATTACAGGCTGCCTCTCTAATTACTCGATCTCGCTCGAATTCGTTCAGCGAACTTTCAATGTGACCGATCAAAAGGAACATTTTATCTCGACAACCGCAACGTTGTAAAACTTTCTTTCCATCAATGGACCAGTGTACATAAATATCGTAATGAGTGGCTATTTTTATAGGGTAAAAAAATAAAAAATCTACATTAAAAAAATTTTATGATACCATAGCTATTAAATATTAAATAAAACGATTTCAATTAAATGTTTGGTTAATCAAAAATAATTTTACTTTTTTTAATATTTATTTAATAATTGTAATTAAAATAGTTGGTTACATTGCTGTTTAATAATATTTACTAAATATGTAAAATAGTAAAATTATTTTTTATTATATCAATCGAATATTTGATTAAAATAATTTTACTCAACATTTAATATAGCTATTATCAGAAAATCTTTTTTCTATGCATGTGTATCTTTCGTAGAATTTTGTGTTTATGCATTCTAATACTTTTTTACATTATTACACAAGTTCTAGTTTCTAGTTGGAAAACAAACATTTCTCTCACAACTCGTTATTGAATAATCTTTGCTTATCTATCGCTGCTTATATACTGTATATATAATTAATGTAGCATCAAACTGTTATCAGCATTTCTTTTACGTTTCATTGCTAACTGTTACATAAATAATTAAGACCGCGATCTAGTTACATGCGAGTCGAACGATTAAGATGCCGGCCTATTAACCGCTAATCGCCGTCGATCGTAATTACATGACGCGTCCGCAAAGTGGCACGATTCTAAGGAAGTGGTTTGAGATCGTTGCCCTCTTTTCCCGGCCTGTCGCAAACCTCGCAGTCTATATCACGGGGAAAACAGACGTCTGAAAGAAATATTTATAAAATCGAAAGGATAATTTTATCTCGATATAGTTATTCAACGTGTAAATCCAATGTGTTTGTCGCGATACGTTGACACAAATTAAGACGTGCGCACATTTCCATATGTAACGCAGTTGCAGGCTCAAAACGATAGAAATACAAAAGAAGTACAGCGAGCCATTAACCGGCATATTGCCGTCGCTATAATCGTCGTTGTCATCTAGATCTTTCAAAGTGGTACAATTCGGAATAGCCAGACACGCCGAGAACGTTGTCCTCTTTCGCGCGGATCGGCCACTATACCTGCAGGCGAGCGTAAAGTCACCTGCCGCATACCTGTCTACCTCCCAGCGGCAGGCCGGAGGCAATCACTGGTCCTTTTAGTCTCTCTCTCTCTCTCTCTCTCTCTCTCTTTCTTTCTTTCCATTGCCATCATATCGCGAAAAAAACATTCGCTTTCACGAAAGTTTAGGTCTTCGCAGGCCTCTCCTTCGTTTACTCGATGCACGAGGTGTGCGAGAAAAGATGTGCCACACGCGAGGAACCTACGGTGAAATCCACGATTTCTGTTGGCGTTTCTTCCGCAAGGAACTTACACACTGCAAAATGGGCACAGTAAGTCTGACATTCGTTTCGAGCCCGGTACGCGCGCAAAAAATCCTAAGGCGCAGGATTGGCAATCTCTCCATTAAGATGTAAATACTCTCACGTCGTGAGATATTTGACATATCTATCGTCTCATAGACACCAATGAAGCATACCTCTTGGAAAACCATTGGATAGTACCATTGCCGATTAGAATTACATGTACTTAGAAAAAAAAAGTGGACGAACCAGTCTCTGTTCAGATCTTCACGTTTGTGCAATTTTTTCCCATCACCCGTTTTACGGCATGACAATAATGCGCCTTCCTTATAGGAACTTTTGTATCAACAAAAAGTCATCGGACGAAATGCTTGGCACGCGACCTCGTTGCACCGTTGTTCGCGCCGATTACCGCCTGCGTGTATACATTTGGACGTTACAAGAACATCGCCAATCTGCGATTTTGTTGAATAGTTCCTGGTCAAATCGCGATCACCATGGTCGTTGCCGTTAAGCGACCGAATTTGATACGCTCGCGAACACCGCCCGACCAAAGCTACCGCTTTTCTATTATGCTGATTTCACGCATTCGTGCGTAAATGCATGTTACCGTGCGTCGCGATTTTGCGGTCGCGACATTAGGTACTCATTAACGTGTCCCTCATTTGTAGATCAGTCTTTTTTTCATTACATTTGTAAATTTCACCTTTTCTTTTCTATTTTAACGTAACAATATATTAAATTTCAAAGTAACTCAAAATAATAGAAAAATGAATTCAAAATAACATCGTATGCAAGATAGATCCCGTTTTTCAGTAAGAAAAAAGTAATAAAAAAGATGAAAACGAACTTGCGTAATTACGTACTTTCTGTATGTATGGATATTATTATAGTTTAACGTTAATACATATATTTTCTTATTATTTGCATAAACAGAAAGTAGCGTAAAGGATTTTCTAGCCGGCACGATGTTCAGTTGTTCACGCTTAGGTGCATAGAAACTAAGGAAAAACCGTCATCCTAGGCTGTAATTTTATTGTCGGCGCGAGAAACCAAAACGTACGTGTTTGCAACGGCGCTCGTTCCAGCAACCCAGATCTCCGCGCAATGGAAATATACCGTTAAAACGTGCCACAGGCTCATAGCCGTTACTCCTCGTTCGACGAATCGTTGACTGGCAGGAATCTCCTCCGTTCCTCTGATACTGATTCCCGAGTTTGGTCCACCCACAGATTGTTTCGCTGAATTTTATGAGGAAGGATATTCGGAATTTCTACGCACATCTATCGAGATATTATCTCGTACATCAGAAAGTTATCAAATATTTGATCAGCCCGTGTCATCAAAAAGAGACATTTATAAGAGTACGTATTTTTGCTAATAATAACAATCTATAACGTAATAATTAATTCTTAACGTTAAACGAAATGTTTAGATAAAGGATATTAAGTGTTTTACGTAAAGTAATTGCGATCAGCGTTTGCTTCCTTCTTTTTAGATCTGGTTCTATGGCATCGTGCAAATTTCCGGCATGTTGCCTTCACACCCGCATATTTGTGGCGCTTGCACGATCCTACGAGCGAAAGTACTTTTAGCACTGCGAATTATCGGCGGTACGGTGGGAAAGAGGATGGCATTCAATGACTCCCGGCGCGGCGCGTCTGACAGATTCACTCGTTCTACTTCTCTGTTACCCGGGTTCTGCGGTTTCGCGAAGCAAGACATTACCGCATGTCCGACACGTCTGACGAGATTACCCACGGGGTATGTCGGTGAGAAGCGCGTTATTGACGTAACCGGAATAAATTTTGTTCTCCTAATGTTGACTCTCCACGTGACTGTCACGTCATCGCGAGCAATACGATATCATCAATTCATTTTAGTTGCACAAATGGCAACTTTCGCTCCAACGCTCGACTGTGCGAAATCAGCAACCGGGCAACGATATGTATGCGTGCCGGTATTTTTATAGAGTGCACTTCGCTCGAGAGTACCATATAACGACTCGTTTCTGTGAGTCCGTACGTTTATATTTACGGGAATCAAAGCCGGTTATCGTTTCCCGGCGGAGCGATGGTCCATGTGGTATGTCGAAGGCGTTTATATGGCGCGATTACCGCTCGCACGATATATCGCGCTCAAATACTTATTGACGTAACTGGAGTAGCCTTCTTTCCTTTCCTGTTAGCTCTCTCTTCGTGATCAAACAACCACGGAAGCGGTTGTCCGCATCTCTGTCTTATAACCGATTATTCCAAAAGCAAGTATACAAGTCAAAATTTTAACGCTAAGTAGAATACAAACGTAAATTGCAATGTACGTATCGTATATGGTATTTTAGAAATTCTAATAATGTGTAACTAAAATTACAAAGCAGCATTAAAAGAACGCAGAGCAGCGGTAAATGATTTTCTAGTTACGATCCAGTCTTGTAATTTTCTGAAAGGAGTTGGTAACTCCTGCTATTTACTCAATTCATAGAAATCTTTAACGGAATGCAAATGAGGACTTCACCGAGAGATAAGAACTTATATTAAACTAGAGAAGAGTAAATTTACATACGTTCTCATATGCGGCCCAAATGCATGCGGGAGTCGAGATTTATTAGTTGCGCCGAGCGAAGCGTCAGCGCTAGTAACGTCCAGGCTATGAGAAAGATGATTCCATGACGAAGTAGGAAAGTATAATATATACGCGATGGAGAGAAGGCGTACCGAGGAGCTCGCCGCCGCCGGCACTTTTCTCCTGGCTAATCGTTATGGAAAGTCTGTGGATAATATGGGACGTTGTGCACCGCGGAATCTCATGTAGAATCGAAGCCGCGCGCCGTCCGTCGTCAACGTTGCTGAAGCGAGGAAAATTACACGGGGAGTCGGGATGAAGCATGAGAACTTAAAGATAACCGAATAAATCAACCGAATAAAAATACATATACGCGAAATGTCGTTTTGCTATGTTAAAATCCGCATATAACAGAGAGGCGAGCGCAGAGTATTACTTTATTGAGTAAAGACGTGACAGCTGGTCGGTACAATATAAGATATTACAATTGGAAGAAGATAAAACGTCGCTGAGAGCTCGTAACGAATTTCCTCGGCCATATCAACGATCCTTGTTTAAGTTTCGTCTTCTTGCTAAAAATCTTTCGTAGATAATATGGGACGCAGGTAGAATCTCGTAGGATTGCCTTCGACGACATTGCTAAGGAAAAAGGAGTGGTACACCCGAAGCGAGAGGATGGAAGGAACGGTCGCTGCGCCAGTGTAAAGGAGATTGGCAACCTAACGGGGAGAAAGAACGATTGCTAGAGGAAGCGAGAACGAGCGAAGGGAATGTACACGGGGGAACGGGACAGACGAGTGGTGGGTGAGAAAGAGAACGATGAAGCGAGGTGCACGGAGCGAACGAGAGAAAAAGAGGGACGGTGTTCGTAATCAAAGAGGCAACCCGCAGCGCGGCTGCGGCGTGGAAGAAAGTCAGCCTACCGAGCGGCTCATCAGTCCGGCACAGTGCGGTGTCCTGAATGCACGTCGAACCATCGATTTTCCGCGTGTTCTTGCCACGTGATTCCGCTCCGAGTATCACGCAGGACCACACGAGCACCGTTCGTTCATCGGTACCGAGTGGAAGCCACCAGACGACTCCGATTAACTTCGATACGTCGCCTCGATCGACAACTGCAACGTGCAACGCAACCGAGACATAGCGGTCTCTCGCGTCCATTGGCCATCCGCATTTGGATAAAATTACGCGCACACGATAAAATTATTTGAGAAAATTTCACTGGAGCACACACGTACCGAGGAATCGTATCAGGGGACAAAAGTGTGAGCGGAAGGATTTAAAAAAATCGCTGGATTCGACTTGCAGGAGTTGTTACACGGACCGTAAC
Source organism: Cyphomyrmex costatus (assembly GCF_001594065.2). Classification (NCBI taxonomy): domain Eukaryota; kingdom Metazoa; phylum Arthropoda; class Insecta; order Hymenoptera; family Formicidae; genus Cyphomyrmex; species Cyphomyrmex costatus. The sequence continues at coordinate 42,882 of NW_017275315.1, read as the reverse complement.
AACGATCGAATCGAAGGATTTAGCAATGCTCATGAATGGTATGTAACACATGATAATCATCTGTAAAATTACAAAGAAATGGGGAGAAGAGATCATCGTAATCTCAAGGATATTGTTGCCTGCGTTCATTCTCTTCGTGTGGTTTGTTAGTAACGCTAACTGCACTTTGAAGAAAATGCAAAACGTTGCGAAAATAAATACGAATGAAATATAAAACGACTGCTAGGCAGAATCCAGAGAGACACTCTGAAAAGTTACGCGTCAGACATTCTTTAATGTCATGTTCTCAGTAACTTTTATGTGCATGAGAGGTTTGACATTTATCATTTTGACAGACTTTGAAATCTCATATTCTATTAAATACTACGTCAAATTTTTATTTACATACCATGCGCCATTCGGTATCAAAAGAATGTTCGTTTAATCCATTTAGCAATATTCAGTATGCATACATTATATGGCTTCGGTACGCGTCACATAAAAACTGTATTTCGCAAACAATTTCAACAAATTTAACTGGCATGTAATCTTCTTTGAAAAATGGCAAACTTCAAATTATATAAGTATTTTTTAGACAAGAAGGTAACGATTATTTTACGGCTTTTTGCCAAATGAATTGATAAATGAAAGGTTGATTCCACACACAATTATTCATTATTCGAGAAACTATTTCTCGCAAAGCAAATTTCAGATAAAAATTTATAATATGAATATATTATAATAATATAAAGTTATAAATATAACGATACTCTCATAATTTTTTACCGTCGAAATATCCCTTATTTATAAAAATGATTCTCGATTTCGTGAAAGTTTCAGCGTAAGCATATGCTGCGCTTCAGGTAGGAAGAGTACATTACAAAAAAAAAAAAGGAAAGATTGTTATGCATGCGCTGAACGTGATTATCTGCCAATCGAAGTGCAAGGGAAGTAGTGTTTCAACATTGAGACAAGAAGCAATTACCATTTCTTACAGATATAATGAACATTAAAAAAGAATCAAAATAAGATAATTTCACGCCAAAACATTAATTTAATCGTGCCAAGGATTTTTCTGACATAACGCCAAAGGCATCGCCAAAATATTCACCAAGTTCGTCGAAAATTCGTGCGTGACATGCTTTTGTAGACAGAGAATTGCTCGATCATCTAATGATTTTTTTCTCACAGTTAAATCGTCGAGTCTGGTAAACGCGTAGTATCTTCCCACGCACGTGATACAGTAACACATAAATCGACCTTATTGTACTTTTCTTCGTACGGTAATTGCGAGTCACCGCGTCGCGTCGTTGCGATTGAATACCGTTTTTCCCGAACAGCTGGAGTTGCCAACGAGATTTAAATAATGAATGGAACACGTTGTCAAAATTCACGAAGCGTGTCGGCGAGCGCCAGTTGTTGCATAACGCGGCGCGCTGCGGCGCGGCGTCCCGCTTATGGCTGGGAAAACGCGGAATTCCGAAGGCTCGTACCTATTTAGCCGAGCGCAGGTATTTCCGCGCGTAACAGTTCCAGCATAACATTAATGGCCATCCAATGGATTTCAGTGGCTTCATAGACATACAATTTGTATCCATTAGAACATTCGACTTCGTGCTTTCCTCGCGCCTGATTACTTCGATTATTCGTTCGGTGTTAGTAAGATGCGGCCGCGCGTCGACATTGCACGCGAGCGGTTCAAATTTGTATGACATTAATCTCGTCTATCGCAGCTGGTTTCACGTGCATTCGATCCATCATACAAGACTCGTCGAATGGCCATAACGGTTACAGTTGCATGCAAACATTAATTAAAAGAAGAAAACGCGGGCTCATTTCGCCTCTTATTAAATTCTCCGAAATTATCGATGTATTTTCAAGAGGGATCATGGAATACGCTGTCAAGTACCACGTAGACTCAAGCAGAGGATTAAATTGACGTAACTGCGAAGCCTGATTCGTCGTCAAATATATATGTTCTCGAGAATCGCAGTTCAGCCGCAATCGCGATATTTTTACGAGGTTTCGGTGCCCACGCTCGCTCGAGAACCAACACAGCATATCGAGAATGTGGTGATCGGCCTGCGGCTACGAATTCCGTTACACGCACTTGTACGGTTCCGTGGATCTCCCTATACTCTCCTGCCCACGACGAGATTTTTATGCTCCATCTATCTTGCGATTTTCGACACCGATTTAACGATCGTCGTCTCACTGACGCGAAGTGAAAATGTTGAGCAAATACGCATCTTATTTGACACATGTAATATAACGAGAAACTAACCGTAAGTCACTGTATAATATAATCGATGAAAGATGTGAAATATACGTATGCCAAGATGCACACAGTGGTTCTCTCCGATCTCTACGTGCATTGCAGGTGCAAGATCAAAGAACGAATATTTCATAAAAGTAAATCAACTCACGTTTCCGACAAGAAAATTAATTCTAGAGTTGCACGCGACGATAGAAAATCATTACCAATGCACTCGATTAGTTTGTTCGCTCTCGTAGAAAATTCTGCACTCGTTAATCATTTCATGAGGATTTTGAATTTCATTATAGATACAGTTATTTCTCACATGCAGTACACTTTACCGGTAATGTGGTAATTATTTGTTCAATATCTACATTGTTAAATATCACTCGCATTATTGTTATACGTTGATTATATTATTTTCTTTAACAGAGTAGAACGCCATTCATTACTGATAAAGTATATACCGATGCATATGGAATAACAGTACTTGTAATAAGATCCACGTTAATTAATGACAGACATAATAATAATATGTAAAGAGGAGAGAATTGGAATACGTTTGACAATCGTCATCGAAACCTTTTGCGATCAGCTGATTGCTCGACAGTGACCCTAGGTCAATCTACTTTCTACTTCTCACATTCTGCCGAGATCAGAGGTGATATTGTCGACGGGGGGGCTATGCCTTCGAGTGGAAGCGGACATACTTTCACAGCGACGGACGGTATACATATCGTTAAATTATCGGGATGCTGATGGGTGAAAACGGATGGAGGCGGTGCGCGTTGTTCACCTGCCTGCGAGAGAAAAATAAGAGGGAAGATTTATTAGCCGGAATACTTGGAGAGTCTCCATGGCTTGGAAGGATGTTTATGACAACCGGAGAGCCACATATCGCGAAAAGTTTGCAACGTGGGAAATTTATCTTTGTAATTTGCCGGCGCTTGAGATATCTAACAGTATACCTGTACGTTGAAAGCAAGCGATAAAAAAATATATTCGATCGAAAGCCTTTCGAGATTTCCAAGAATTCCTGCCTTTAATACACGAAGCGATATAAAACTTTACGACGACTGAGTCGCATGAAACTTTATAAGAAATGGAGACAGACTCAAATGGCCATTACTAATCGCATAATGTGGATGCAAATATAATTTTCGTAACACTTGCGTCGCGTGGAACGGTGAAATAAAATTCCATTTGAACGGAGGTCAATCGTGACGAATGAAATTTCAGGTATAACAGAATACAAATTACAGTTAGCGTTTCATCGTAGTTGTATACAAATGTCTCGCGTCGGAATGTAATTTATATCGACACGTGCCTTGTTTGTTTATAATTTGTCTCCTGCTATCTATGTGTAATAGCGTAATCAGTAAAACGAGCAGGTACGAGGATAACATGAGAGTTCCGTATTAAGTTGGTCACGCGACTAAGCCGGTATATGCAGTCGCTTAATGATTGTCCGCGATCCTCGGTACTATGTGACACGATTCGTCTGCCGGCATCTATTTGCTGATTGATTCCGCCAGTAAATGGATACGATTAGAAAATAACCATCTGACGGCGACGAGTAAAACATTACAAATTTTCTCAGGCAAGTGTTCAAATTTCCGGCTTTGTCTAGATAATCTATAAATAATATAGTTGATTGTATTGATCGTTTTGTTGATTTCTCCTCCCAGCGATGGATCGTAAATAATTCTTTACGAGTTTAAATCAAACAGGTTTCGCCACGATAAGAGAACCTGTCTCCCGATTACGCCATGTCACAGAATTGTCGACAATGATTTGATTTATTTTCAGGGAGTGGTCAGCATTCCAGTGGAGCGTAAAGATCAGCGAACTTGCCATGAATTAAGATCGATCAAAAAAATGGATGTCGCCAAGGGCACAACAGAGGATTTCGTGACAGTGGTCAGCGTCGGCAGTCAGCCGATGTCGGAAAACTTTGTGACCGTTCTATCGATCGGCAACAGAAAGAAGGACGATGAGGAATCATCATCGGCGGCGAGCAAGAGTCTGTCGAACGGTATGGACGGACATCTCGAGGAAGAAGTCGAAGTTTTTAGATTGCCCGGAGAACGTTTGGGTTTTGGACTCAAATTCGAAGGCGGTAACAAAACTGCTGAGAGAGTTAGGAAACTATTTGTGCAAAGCTGTGCGGAGCAAAGTCCAGCCAGCAGAGCGAAATGTTCATGGGGCACCTTAGGCGAAGGAGACGAGGTAATAATGATAATCCGAAACGCTAAGCATTTTCTGCCTACTATACAGATTGATTTTTTAATTTATTTTCTCAAGAGAGAATAATTCTTAGATGCACACGAGCGATACTACGATTCTTACAATAGAGATGTATAAACGATATTTTCTTAATCGTGTTTTCTGCGCGTTAAATACGGGTCTGCTTTCGCTGACGTATTATTTTGTGCTGTAATGCATGTGATAAATTCAAGAAAGTAACATTCATGAACATGTATGCTTTTATTCAATCTTAACCGCACATGAAATCTTTCGCGCATCATACGTGTCGCTTTCAATTACGGAATCGACAAGTTTCTTCTGTAATTGATAAAGATCACAATGAAACGGTAGATTCCTACTGGTATTCCAATGTCAGTAATGACTGACGTATAATTATTTGCACGCATCGAACCGCGACGTTTACATTTGTGGCGTAATGTCAGCAACCTGAATGAATGAGAGAAACAAGTAACAAAAATCTTTCTCGCGTATTTAAATTTACAACGTATATTCAATATGTTTACGGGAAAAAAAGATTTTGCTGAAGTATTTAAATATTTAGCCAAATACAGATCTAAAAATGATTTATTGACCTGAAAATAATTATATAAGAAACTTAAGAGTGATGGTCAAAAATTTTGACGTGTTGACAACCAATCTAAGCGTCCTACAGAAATTTTGATAATCTAATAAATTTATTTTCAAATCTGTATTAGGCTAAATTTTTGGATATTTAAGCAAAATCATTCTTTCCGTAAATAATAAAGAAAAGTCAAGTTTAAATTTGTCAGAGTGTTTATGAATAAAATGAAAATCGTAAGTTATGAGACAGCGATATTGATGTGAATATATGTATGTATAGCGTATTTTTCTTTCGTGGAACAGCTGCAAGATGAGACGGTGCACAAACGCACTCTCTTTAGCTCCCACGGTGCACTTCGCCGTCTATGATTTTCAAGACCTACTTCCTCCTTAATGATCCTCAAGAGAGGTTTCCTCTCACCTCTATTACTTGTTTACATTGCAAATTATCGCGAGCAATAAGCTCTTCTCTACGTTTCCTCCTTGTACTTGACAATCACGTTACATCTCTCGCAGGTACTTTCGATCGACGGTATACCGGTGACACACATGACCCGATTGGATTGCGTGAGAAGATTGAAGGAGTCGCAACTGGTCATCAGGTTGATGGTGAGATGTCGTGGCGCTCTTAGACCGGAAGTGGTGAGCGCCGAGAGAAAAATCGAAAGAAGCAAAGTGCCTCCGGAATTACCCGCAGCACCGCCACCTGTACCACCAAGAAAACTGAGACAGCCTCGAGGATCTGCGGACGGCGAGGCAAATCCTAGTCCCATCAAGAAATTGTGGAACAATTCAAAATCTCAGAATGGATTGCAGAATGGATCGCAAAGTGGCGTGCAGAATGGCTCGTCAATTTCACAAGTCGGATTACAATGTGTAACTAAAATCAACTCGTATGAGAGTTACGAGTCTTCGCCAAGAAATATTAACGGATCGATTCAGGAGAACCCGAAGGAATCACCGAAGGATCGTTCGCCGGAATCCGTGAAATCGAAACAGGTAATCACGATAAAAAGACAAAATAGACTAAAAATATTTTAAAATAAATTTATAAAACAATATTTAAATATTAAATCTTATAGGACCATAAATGTGAGAAACACAATCAATAAGAAATTGCCTTTAACGGTCGAACTGGATTTTAGGTCCTCATAATTCTATGTGAATTTATGTACTACATATGTAGTCTATTAAACTACACGCCGAACAATTTTTCAGTCTTGAAACGCAACTCTATACGAAACTACTGTAATAATATATCACGAGTTAAATCGTGATAGCAATTTAACAATTATTGATGCTCTTTACGCACCTTAAATCTGTCCCAATAATGTTGAGTGATAAATTAAAATCTGTAAAAAATTAATTCTTATTGTGAAAAATATTACCTCGGCCGGGAGTCGAACCCTTTATAAAATTCACTGAATTAAAAATAAATGCTATAAAGATAGTAAAAAAGATCTCTTTATATTTGTAGGAACCACCGGAAGCGATGGTTTATCTGGATGCACGATCACAATGCGGCTCCACGCATGGCAGCACATCCGATGATACCGGCAGTTCCATGTCCACCGTAGTGGACAGATTCTCGACGTCCGATCGCGTGTCCACCATATCCACAACGTCCACAGCGTCAACCGCAGGTTCTGAACAACCAAGCGAATTCTCGAGCGTCGATCGAGACTTCGACCGATTATCCGATCGAGATGTGCTGCTGTCGCGAGCGATCTGCCCACTCGAGCATCTCGAGCGGGACTTTTCGAATCCGCCAGATTATCTGCTCCGCCGTCTCGCCAATTCTGAAGCGGTGACGCACGTGGAATCGCGCGGTGAAGTCGAACGGATTACAGCGGTCGTCGCACCAAACACGGTGTTGATCGAGGAAACGATCACTCTTCAGCCGCCACTCAGCTTTCAGGACGCCCCGCTGAGTTACGGACATGAGGCCAGGCCGGATCTCTTCTACACGGCCGACCTGGCTGCCGACTCGACGACGCATTTCAGGCCAATTAAGGACGACGTGGAGCTCGTGGAGCGCGTCAACGGCAACCACGAGGAATTCCACGAAACGACCTGCGTTTCCGGCACTGGGAGAAGCAACGGCGACAGGTCGTCGCCACCACCGTTGCCGGCTAGAAATCACGTTAATAGAATCTGCGTGAATCAGATTCAAACAAGCGAATCAGGAAACGAGACGCGACCGCGAATCTCCGTAACGGTATCTGTCTCTTCCGAAAGAGAACTTTCAGAAGCTCCTCTATTACCACCAAAACCATTGCCGAGAAAAGATGTTAAAGCCAGGCGGAAGAGACTACCTCCGCCACCTCCACCTCCAATTATAACACCGCGAAAAGAAATTAAACCTTCACCGTCGATCGAGTCTAATAATATGACAGAGAAAGAGAACGATAATCATTCGCAAGTTAACAACACAGAACACGTTCGACCAGAAGGCAATTCGTTACCAAGTAAAAGTATCCTTGACGAAAAGAGTCAAAGAATTGAAAGTTCAGATGGAAGTCTCAATAAAGAATTTGACATGGAGAACATTTGCCTTAATAACGAGAAAGATAAAGCTGCAAGTTTGGAAGAAAGTACACCAACAAATAAAATCTTTGAGATTATCGAAATCAGAATGGCTAAAGATTTACAGTCTGATCAGAAGGAGGAAGTTACAAAAAATAAACCGAATAATACAACAGAAACTGTGAATTGTGAGCAAAATAGAGTCAAAGACGAAGTAACTAAGAGAAACGAGCAAGATCAGTTACAACCTACTAATAGTTCAAACAAAGTTTCACCGGAGCATGAAAATTCAATCTTAGAATCTACTGACGAATTAAACAACGAAAGAGAAAACTCGAAAAGTTGTCATCAAGAAGAAACTAGAACAAGTAATCGGGATATTTTTAAAGAAATATTTCCAACGAACGAAGAAGGTATAATTTTATCAGTCGATAATTCCACGGTACAGCAAAACGAAGATGACGAAACTTATCAGTCACTCGGCGATATAAAGAATCCGGAAATAAATCAAATACTAGAGAACGAGGAAATTACGGAAGAAGAAGATACCACTGACGAAAGCGACGACGGCGATTATTACTGGCAAAGTAATCTCGCTACGATCGGCGAAGAGGAAGAAACCTCCTTAGAATATACGAATGCGTAAGTGTACAATTCCAATAGTAACATAAATATTATTATTCAAAGGCTACAGTTATGAAAGAGATTCTGCTACAGGAAATTTAGGATGTATGTTTTTAGAGAAACGCGTTTTTTTCACGTCTCTATATATATTTACTTTCACCACATCATATCTCAATGCTTAGGTCAAAATTTAATATTGTTAATTTATTACGTAAATAAACAGTAATTGTCTAGTATACACATTACATAAAATTAATTAGAATTCTTCCGCATTTATTTCGAATACAATAGTCGCAGTTAGCTGTGAGATAAACTGCTGAGAACTGTGTCAAAGAGTAAATTATATTATAGGACTCATTGATGCAGCACCATGCAACGAATGAACTTTAAAAAGAAATTAATTCACTTTCTTTATGGATATGGGTTACCTGCCGTTCGCGGCACATAGAGAAAAGGTTAATTGACCGTTCTAAGAATAGAAAAGAAGGTTGTCGATTACTGAGAATCGAACAGTCGTTCGACTCGGCCGTCCCACGAGGTGAACGCCTCCATGCAAATGCTCGACATTTGCTTATTGCTTTGAAAAGCGATCTCTCCTTCTTTGCATGACGCTGCAATCACTTCTTAAACCATTCGAACAGCGATTGCTGTTTATTTAATCATTTAATAGGTTTTTCTAGCGTTGAAAACGCGCGCGCGTGTAATAGAATATATCCGATATGTGATTATTTTTTAAAATAACTATACATAAAATAATTTTGCTTTTACTTATCACAATCGCGACAAGATGAAAAAATAACTATTCTCTTTTAAGCTGTTAGAAAAAAATATCATCTCTGACCTGTTGCAGCAACGCAGACATGAATGATTCCAGCGAGCTGATGGTGGAGCCGGAAGAATCGCCTCCTGCAATCAAGAAAGATATGTTCGTTAAAAACGGTAAGTCAATTTATACGCTAATTAAACTTTAATTAAACCTCAAAATACGATTTGAGTCAATAAAGCCGCAATTTATCTAATTAACGGAAGAATGCGAGGCCAACACAGAACGATTAGAGATGCATTCGCTAATAGCAAAAGGCAACAAATCAGATGGTTGTGCCTATTAAGACTAACTGCGTAAAAAGAAAAAAAGTTAGCAGCGTCATCAATCGGCGCAACCTTGAGCCGCTAATTAATTAATTGACTTTGCCTTTGATAGTATCACCAATGTGTTCGTTTTTCTGCGATCAACGGTTCGATCACTCAATTCTACGCCAAATGCGGGAGTTATTGCGAAAAAAGTTCCGAAAAACTCTTGAACGCTGGAGGACACCCGGTACATACGCCCACGCTATCGTGGCACGTCACCGTCAAGTTTTATAAAGGTTACGCATTAATCACCTTGCGTTACGCGCCCATTCTGCTCTCAGGTTTCGCGCGGGCGCGAATGCATTCAAAACGGAGGCAGGTCGCGAATCGAGACAAAGGCGTGTAGAGCGGCGCGCCTTCCTCGTCGGGAGAAATTCTTATTCACCAACGTGTATTCTGTGATATTTTCGCACGAATGACTAGATGTTCGCGTTTCCTCTTCACGATGTTACGCACGAGATCTTAATCAAGACATCTTTCTGATATATTCTCTCCTTTTCTGCTTATTGGTTCGCGAGCCCCTTATAATTTATTTCTACTTAAACATCACATCAGGAAAGCTCTCCATTTTCTATAGACATGAAAGCACTTGACTTCAATAAGATACCTGTTTGCGTATAATACATGCTCTTCAAGAAAACTATTTAAAGAGGAATACGTTATCACGCATGCTCGTCTTCTTTCGCCACAAGTTGAAAAATATCTATATCTCGCCAAGAGATAGATCAATGTTCGATCGACAAGACGGTAATTTCGCCATAGAAATACCGGAAATCAAGCGCCAGTCGAGCGATGGTAATAATTCGCGATATACACTCGATGAGATATATTATCAAATACATTCCACTAATCGCGATATAGTATTTCGATAGAACGTAACCTTTTTTTTTTTTTTTTTTTTCAAGTTAATGAATACGCGGCCATCGGGAAAAATTCCAAAGGAAAAACGCAGTTTATATAATAGAAGGAATTACGAGGTTGTATAATAATAAGAAATAATAAGCAGTGGTATAATAATTAATTTGCACAATACTTTTTCAAAGATGCACCAATCATACGCACGTTGGACGCTGTAACGTTAGACGCGGTGTATAATTTTCTAATGACGAGTCCTTGCTTCCCGCGCGATTTCGACATTGTCTTTACCGCATCTACTTCCTTTTCATTCATTTTTTTTTTTTCCTCTTGCAACGCGAACAGCGCGATTCATGAAGCGAATCATACGATAAGGAGTGTATCGGTGGATCTTCACCCGAGACTTTACCGTAGCCGGACGCTTTGTACAAAGCGGGAAATAAGGAAATTCCGTCGACGCGGTCTCTAATCGGCACGGTCGGCGTTCCTGCGCTCGAACGTGGATTCCCGGCCGCCGGCCAGGTGGGTGTGAGAACAAAACCGTTAAGAATAATTCGAGAATCGGCTGGCAGCGAGCGGCGCGGCGGTGCTCGCGCGGATTGCTAACGAACAGCCGAAGCTGCCGTCCGCGAAGTCCGTATTAAACGCGAAACTTTACGGTCAGACGCCTTCGGGTCGCCGGGTGCCGACAACGTTTTAACCGACCATTTTTCCAGCAAACCGACGGACGTACGTTCCTCAACCCCGTTAAATATAAAGTCGTAAAAAGTCTCACGGTATCCATTACACCCACCGTTTTGCCGCGCGCGAGCCCAGGTACGTGAAAATACATTGCGTCATTTTACATCGACTCGCGAGTCTTTTCTCTCACGCCATTATACGTGTATGGCTGGAAGACTTTGGAGGCAATAACATTCTAAGTTGCTTGTTAGGAAACAACTTGCTAAAGCTATAATTCTTTTGAAGCTGAATGAGATTAGCGTGCAGCTTTGGCAAATTCGAATTTCTCGGAATTTCTTTAAAAAAAGAAAACAGAAGACTCGCTGCGATTGCAACGCTGATAATTTGACAGCAACTCTTTATATCGAGATCGCATATCCGGGATATGATAGAATAAGCAAACGAGAATGCGTCTATTGTATTAGCGCTAGCTCGACGATTGCCAAGTCTCTTCCGTTAATTATCATGTATCCTATATTGTTTCTCGACATTTACGATCTATCCGGCGCCGCGAGCAGCGTACACGCGCCTGTTGTAAGTATAGTGGATGGGCGATCGTGGGGGCCCAGTAAAGCTTACTAGTCACAACAATATGGCGATCCCGCGCGTCCCAAGCCGCGGTCTTCAGCCTCCGAAGCTCTTCCAGTGGCTGACCGCGCTCAAGGTCCCATTCCCCCTTAATCGCCTTCCTTTTCGAGATCTTTCACTTGGTTCACTTCCAATCGAAGAGACGGCGATCTCTGACGCATACTTGCGTATACTGACGTGCGCCTGTACGCGCGCGATCGCAGAAGACGGCATTCCAGCGCGCCAGCACGGGGCCCGTATGCGTACAGTATATACTGACCCAAAGGTAACAAATGTCACGCAACCAACACCTATGCTATACGAATCCAAGTAGATTGGCATCGATAGCTCTTTCTTTAAAGTAGCACTTTCGGTCTTTTCAAAGGCAAAATCGCTTGCCTTGATCTGTCCGACGTGAGCACTTTACTTTACTTATGTTATTACACCGACAATTTTCTCTTAATATTTCTTTGGGATAATATCGAAATGTCTGTCCATTTGAATTTATCAAAACGTTATCCGATGATTAAAAACATACAATAACACGAATGTTTAAGATTTTTTATATCTTTTTGAGAAAGTACCGAAAAATATAAAGTAGAAATTTTCTTAACACGTCATCGTAATCTGATATGGAATGGCTTGGGTGATTCATTTGTTTACACTACAATTATGGGGCTTAAAAATACACAAACGAAAAGCACATTCCATAATTTCACGACGAACTGTGTATTAACGAGTGGCTTCTTAAGGAGATCGACCTTTCCCAGGCAATCCGACGCCCGTTTCAATTTGCGATTGCAAAGGGCGATGATTAGTCTTGCGTCTCGACTGGTCTTGACCTCCTGAGGAAAGCTTTCGACATCAAATCAATTAGTAGATATTGATACTGAATACTTTCTATTAAATGTTAATGCACACAAATTGCAGACAACATTTTATCAAGCTAATCTCGAGGCTTATAGAAAATTATTCGCTATTCAGAACTGAGTGGAACGTTCGAATAGATATACATATTTAAAAAAAAAATACTATCGGATTACGCGATCGAACACCGAATAACGGATTATTAATATCTGAATAAGACATTTAGAAGAACTTAGAACGTCAGACACTGTAAAGTTTCGTTTTGCATAAATCTTGCTAAAATTTATGTTTTTATTATATCAATGATATATATATATATATATAAATGTATAATATATGAAATTTAATTCTCAATATTTCTTAAAAAAATTAGTAAACATAGAGATATTCTTAAAACGTTTTATTTTGACTTAAATCTGCATCACACACAGGGAAACCAGGTCACGTTTTGTCACGTTCGTGCCGAAAGAATCGCATTCGATCTGACTCGCAAAGTACACTTAATGTATCCGATCGAACAAGCTGCATTCCATCGCGCCAGCTCGAACGGTGCATGCAGTAAAACCGCCTAAAGATGACTCGCCCCGTTTTAAGATCGACCGGTATCAACGAATTTAACAAAGTGCGGCCTTTGAACAAGAGATTACGATGGAAATGGAAACCAGTTATGAATTATATGTTACGGGCGTTTATTAGAAACAAATAGGCATTGCATCCTAGATCAGGTCAGATCTCACGCTTATAAGAATTGCGGATGAACGTTTGAGAAAATCGATATCGTAAAGACAGTTATTGTTATTCGTATAGCGAGATCGATTGAGAGGAGGACAGGCACTTCGTTCGTGAAGTCAGGTCAGCTGTGCTTGAAAGGATCTACTATATGTCCACGTAGACATATCGGATACAAGATCTAAGATTCAAGAGACGACATTCCGTTGCGGCAACCCGGAAGCGTCACGTGTGCACCAACGTCAATATAATTAGTTACGATGCGTCATACTTAAGATGCAGATCGATCTGCGAGACTGACGAACGAGCGGATTACTTCTACATCGAGGAGAACTTTAATCGTCCGCTCCGATAATGTATAAATAAACGTGAAATTACATCTTCTTTTCGTGGTATATATCTCGCATTAACGATCGTTTGTATAACATCCAGTTTACACGCCGCTTTATGTAAGTAGCACGAACCGTGAAACATTTCCATAGTATTTATGCTCCACAGCTATGGAATTGCAGTTATCGCGACAACGATTTACCGTGAAATTATCGGACAAAGTTACCTCGAACGATGAAGAAATTAACTTTTCGAGTTTCCTATTTTTCTTATTGCTTTCCCATTTTATTGTTATACCTTACATTTTACACATCCAACAAAATATACACTTTGAAAATATGCCGTCGCAGTTATTTGAAAGTGCAGCCGCGACTCGGCTTGTCGCTGGCCCAACGGTAACATACGTCAAGTCGAGGTGTTAAAACACAAATCCAGGAAACGAGCGCAGAGCCCATCAAGGTCCGACGTCGGCACTTTAAAGCGCGGCGCGGCTTTGCTGGGCAATCAGCATGAATTTTTACCCTCTTGTAACCCGCGTCGTTGAACAAATGCTACATAACGTTATATAGAAGCAGGTTTTCTTTCATTCCTTTAAAATAAAACGATACAGATCCAATCTTATACTACAATCAGGAACGCAGATATTCGTGAAAAAATTTCATAATCTTTCGATAAACTTATCGTTGGTTAATCAGAAGTCTAACGTGTTCGAACGATTACTAGATAACTAAAAACTAGACCGTGATATGTGTTGTGTTACCGAAATAGATACGTTCCCGCCTGCCATTGAATTGTTACCGATCGTGTCGACGCGGACAACTTTAAACCGTTATACGTGAATGAGTAGACCTTGACAAGTGTAAATCCAATATTATTATCGTCACGTTCGTCATTGTTCAGGATGTTGGTCCATCCCGCACGGCATGCAAATATTTCCTGAGTAGCGGTAAGTTCTTCGTGTCATGTGTTTACAAATAATGGGAAAATGCAATGTCTGGTGTTAAATGTCTACTGAATGGATTGAAAGTCTTTCGACATCAACTACGAGACTCACATTCGTTTTATGGAAATCTTGATTTTGTAAAGAGAGCAAGACTTCCGTTTTTCGCTTCGCAGAACACTTAATGAATTCTTGTTGATATTACGTTACGTTACATTGCATTGTGTCCAATGTGTTAAATGTAAAAACTAATTTAAGGCATTTGTATATAATATGGTGGAAATACGATTGATAAATTTTTACACTCGTGCGCATTAAAAATGGGACACGTTGTTTTTCATAAAATTTTCAAGCCTATCAACTTATATCTGACAGCGAGTCACTTCCGCATCGGATCACATCACTTCGTTCATATCGCATGCAATGGTTCAATATCGCTCGAATGGTTAACAAGAAATGGTCAGCAAGTAACCGAACATATAACGACGAGCTTTCATAAAATATGCTTTAGCTAGCTACTCTTTCAAGTTTTATGGCAAACCGAAACATACGTTCTTCGACTCAAGGAAATTCGAGCCTACAAAGACCAGCTAAAAGCTCCTTTTCAGCCACTCAATTCCCATGCCTTATAGCGAAATGATGGGCAGTGATGCTCAAACGAGAATAAAAAGTCTTTCATAATCTATACTAAATCGCCTACATTTTGTATCATTTGGTGTCATGATAAAAAAAAAATCTTCTAGTTTCCTTCTTTGTACGCTCGATCTGAATTCTGCAGTATTACCTCAAAGATTCAGAATGCAAATTTACAAGACATGACAAAATAAAACGATTTTTTTCTAAACCGGAAAGGCAACGCGGAAGTAATGTAAGTTATACTTAGCTGGATGACAAAAGAGTTTCAAAATAAAAACATAATCTATCTTTTAGCAATTTAACTTGTATTGTGCGCACGGGACTCCCCATGGATCGTAAAACGATTTATCAACGTTTGGTCTTCAGCTTCGAAATATAATCACAACGGAGAAAAGACGGTCTTTTGTTCGATAGAAATCGTTTGTAGCATATCCTTAAATCGTTTCGTTACGTGTCTTAAGCGTGACAGGAATTCGATAAATAGATTTCTGATCGCTATGTCGTCATACGATGTAATATATCTACATGACAAAAATTATATTTCTATAAGAAATTACTAAATGATGTATTGTACAGTAAGATTATGCGCTTTGCAAAAATTGAATTAAGTTAATAAATTTATAAATATAACGATAATATATTTTTGTAATACTATATGTTATGTTTATATTCCGACGTTATTTCCGACGTGTAGTATCATTCAAAACACGTAGACAAATATAGGATTATTAATGAATGGTCGAATGGCGAGGATGATCTAAGAAGTGCGGGATATTTTCAACGAATTAATGAATCATATGTCGGTATATAATGAGCTAACACAGAAAGTGTCGCGTCGAGCAGCCTGTCTCAAGATGAAGTTTCGAAGAAGGTGACAACGCGTCTGTAAATAACGCATCGCTAATGTTCGGAACGCAGTTAGCGTTCTGGAACAATATCAGCTGCTAATTAACGACGAAATTCCGGGTTTTTCACAATCTATGGTGAATTTATCGGATCAATTTACACATGTGCGCGCATTTATGGTGTGCTATCGAGTTATCTCGAAGGTAACCTATCGGGAGTAAAGGCACCTCTCCTCGAGACCGGTAAGGAAGCGTCGTCCCGCTCGGTGGAAAGGGATGGCCGGCGCGCGTCTCGAGCAAAGGCAGAAGGCGTTCGCCAGTCTCTCGTCGACTCTCAAGTCAAAACGTTCCGACAACTTTCGCGCGTGTACTCCGTCTCGCGTATTAGGTATATGGTCACCATAATTCGCCCATGTTCGAGTCAGGCATTTTTCGCAAATTCTAAAATTGTTGAGTGATCCTTTTCCCTCGACTCGACACACTTTCTTTCACGATTCTTTCACTCGTCTCAAAATCTAACATTCAAAATTTTGCAAAGTTTTTCAATGGACTTTAAGATCGGTGTCAAAATATACATATACTACGTATAAGCACATTGTAGAACTAATTGGAGCATAAGCGAATCTGTCATTTGAAAAGCGTAACGAAAACTTTCGTGCTGCTCGGCCCTCATTTGTATGAATCGAAAATATATTCTTCGTGCTCAGTGTAGCGTGCATCCATTTTATTCATGGTTCACCTAAAAGTAATCGTTTACAGTGTTCCGTTTTCAAGCGCGAACATGTGCTCCCGTAACGGAGTGCGAAACATATAATCAATCTGCAAAGTTAAAGGACTATAGCAGTACAATAAGCCGTAGAGAAACTCGACCACGCAGCGAGAGGAAAATATTTGTTTCTCGGAACGGTAAGATATTTATGGAAATTTGTCCAATTCAATTTAATTTTGAACTCGCTGGTAGTATTATTGTGAAACTTAGAGAATATATAGTGAGAGAAGAAAACTTGAAACTAAATTCTCTTCTCTCACTATTTTGCAAACAATACTCGATTGGTTACACGAAGGAAATCGATGCGGAAAAGTTTGGCTAAGCGTATCTCCTGTCGCGGGGTACACAAGAAAATCGTTCTAATGCCGAAGGAAGGCCGATTTTACGGTGCTAATCGAACCAGGTTGATTCGCGAAGCGTCTCGACTTGAAACGTTCATTAGACCGTAGCACGATGAGGTAACAATTGGTGAATCGATAAAAAACGAGGCACGATCTCAGTTAATGTCAGCGGTAAATTAGACTGTCTTAAATAGGCTAAACATGTCGTTTCCATGCAGATTTCAAAACCGAATTTTAAATTACGATTCGCTGCAACCAGGTGCAAGCGGTAGTTTCTTACGAATTTCGTGATCAAGTCGCAATCGATTCTTGGTTTAATCGTGTGTAATAACGTAATCATAGTTTAAATAAAAACCTATGATAGAAAAGTGCACATCTAACATGCGCGAAATAAACATATTAAATTAAAATTGGTTTACGAAATTCCAATTGTATACGTATAGTCTTATGAAATCCGTAATAATCTTCATGTCGCGTAATAACAACGTCAAAGTATTTGATGGCACAATATATCGATGTCAGTAACACATTTAAAGAGTGCAATTAATTGAAACAATTTAACAGAATATGAAATACGTACTAGATAGTTTCCCGTTATAGATAAAAAAAGATTCCCTCCCGGATCGAGTATGTTTCTCGGTTGAAAGAATCTAAAAAAAACCTCAAAAGGTGAAAGAAAATGTCTTTCTCTTCGTAATTATCTCTATAATCGTTTAAACGTTTAAATGCTTATATGATAGAAAGAAACATTAGCTCTCATTGAAATCTCATAGCACCACAATGGAATATTTTCACACTGCTGTGTACAACTTAAGAGAGATGAAATAGAATGAAATTTATATATCCGACGTCGACCTCGAAAACTCACTTTCACTGGTCGCCACCCACAGAAAAATGCAGCAGCTGTTACGCATACGCTGTGATATTTTCTGAACCTCAAGGGTAAAGCACGCTAAGGGCTCCATAAGAGGCAGCTGCAGGCGTCGCGGATGGACTACACCTGCCTGAAAGTATTTGTCGATGTGTCGAGTTTTTCTTTCAGAGATCACGTTTAGGCCTAATTGTAAGCTCAAATAGGACCGCAAAACGTGAAATCATTCTGAAAATAGGACATTCTACCGAACTTAACATTTCTATTTAAAAACTTTCTTATATATGGACGATCCTGTATAATACATCTGTATGTGTGTTCGAAATGAGAGAGAAACGATACGTTTATTAAGATAGATGGAGAATAATGTTATACTATATCTCGATGTTTTTCACGTATATCACGAACGTCAATTATATATATATTTTTTTTTTTTTGTTATTTAAGGCAATCATTTAAGGTAAACGTCTTTCTTACAATATTGCGTCCCGATTTTTCGAGCGACAGCCGGCAAGTGCGCGCAGTCACGGCGGAAAAGAGATAAAAGAGACGACGGGTCTCGCTCATCAGAAAGCACAATTAGCTCATTCATCGTCCGCGTCTCTAGTGTCAGCGTACGCGAGCGTACGTATTAAACGTGTGCACGGCCGACAATCGTGCACGAGTACGAGCCGGGGTTGGTTTATCGGTGCAGGCGCCAAGTAGTCAGTCACTGTGACTCGCAAGATACATTCTGTTAGCCATGCCGCGGCGTTCAAGAGAGTTTATTATTACACTAACAGCGCGCCTTATACATCGCGTGCATCGAGATATACACGTGTAGGTATTCGCGACGGCGGAAGATCGCCGCGCATAGAAGAAGAGACCGCGGCTCTTCTTATGAGATACATCGTTTGCGGTTTCTGTACTTAGCTAAAATAAACACATGCCAGAACGATATAAAAGAAGACAGAGTGAAGTAATTTGAAAAATGTACTTTGTCGACACACCGCAACGTTCCTCTCTTTCGAAAAAGAGTGCTGCTAAAAATAGGACATCTCGACCAGGCAATAAAACGCCGTTTCTATATCCTCTCGACAATTTCGTCGCGCGGTTATTTTTATTTGAGATCATTTTTTTAGGGTCTAAAAAGGGCAAGTAGCCCGCGGCATTGCGGCATCCAAAACCGGCCTGGACGCGATCACCGAAAGCAAACTTCATTGCTCCGTGCAGGCGTAGGTATGCGAAAGGCTTGATCACAGCCGCGGGGCTAAATTCCCGAATGCAACACGTAATTCACTAGGTCGAGGTCGTTACTTAATCGAAATCGATGCACCTTTCAATTCGTTATATCGCCTCTAAAATAAAGCGAGATTGAAACGCGATCCAGAAATAATTCACTGCTCTGATATCTCTCAAATACGAAAATATCAGTATTTTTAGCAACATTTTTTTCGATGTGTCCGCAATGTTTGTTTTGCAAAAATAGGCACTGCGACAAAAAATATCTTACATTAGAAGAATACTTAAAATCATTATTAGGATATAATTTAAAGAATTATATTTATACAATGAGAAAAGTTTTTGGTTGAAAATGGATGGACGAACCGCAGAAGATTTGTGACACTATATCAATCAATTCATTCTAGTCAAGATAACTGGATGTCCAAATATTATACCTAATATGATGAAATTTGATCGATATGATCTGAATCTTCTGATTCGTCAATTCTTTCAACAATTCAATTTTTCTCAATGTAGTCTTTAAATAAAAATATTACTTAAGGCTTCGTCTACTAATTAATCCATTAAGTATTAAGAGCTCCTCCAACTGCGCGTAAGAAATTATCCAGACCTATGAGATATCTTAACATGAAACTTGACGGTGAGAGTATAGTCTCGTTCGCGAAGAAATTAAAAGCTCCGATAAGAGTTGGTAGAGCAAGCGTTCTTTTACTACGTGCAACGTGTCTTCCCACCTTACCAATACATTGCGAACACGAGGATGGAGCGCCTATTACTGCTCGCGAGATTAGAACAATTTATGGTATCGCCCAAGATTACCGACCCACGCGGCGAATATCCATCGCACTTCCGATCGAGCATATATGTTATAGTGATTTGGTTACTTGCCAGTTTCTATTTCAAAATCATGAAAGAGAACGTGGAAAAAAAGATATAGTTCTTAACTATATTAACTACTAAATTCCTGGGCAAGTACTTTTTCCATTGAGCGTTTCTATTGAGAATAATATTCTGAGAAAAAATGATTATAGCTACTAATGGACAATGTTAATAAATTGACAATATTTCTAACGCTCGTATGTGTAATCCACGGATAGTTGTAAGTCTAAATGCGTTTCCAGATAAACTCTCCTGCTCACCCACGCTACCGCTTAGCCAAGTATGCTAAACGCATTTATTCCACCGATACACGTCGCGGCCATGGCCCGCGCACCGTTTGCTTCTTTCTCTCGCCTCCTTTCTGTTCGCCACAATGCTGTTTTCAGTGGCAGGCCTCAATTTGCCGTAATTATTATGTTTATCTTCCTCATTCACTTAAGTCCGCACACCAACTTCGACGATCCGGTCCTTCGTGTTCGTCGTTCGACGCGGCGGCAACACCAAAACGCCGTTGTGAACGACAGGTATCCGTGTCTTCTTTCATATATGTGATTTACAATATAGACTTGACACTTTTTTTTAGTTATTTAGTAGAATTAAAATGTCTGTCCACCGGTTATAACTACAATGATGAGAGATTTATTGTTTCTATTATATACGTAAAAAGTGGAGAGAAGCCGAAGCCTACTTTTTAAAAGAATGCTATCGACAGCCGAGTTGCTCGTAATTATTCGCTGCAATATAATAAGCAAGCGAAATTCAAGGTTCAATCAGTCTACGAATGAAACGTTCATCTATGCACGTGCGTAATCCGTTACATTCGCGTTCACGAGCGTTACATGCGTATATGGCTGGATTGCCACGCGCCAATCGTTACATCCTGGAAGGGGTGGGTCTACCACCGATCTACTGTGTCAAATCCAATTTGCGTGATCCTTTCTCTCGGAAACGACACGAAATCCTCGTCACGCCCGGCAATTTGTGTAGAGCTCGGCTCGACGGCGCGGCGGCGGCGTGCCGACTGCACTTTCGACGAGCGTGAGAAGCGAGTGTCGGAATGTTGCACCTACGAAGAAAATAACACGACTTAGCGAGCTTCTCGATCACTGGCTAGACACGGCGTGTACAGAACACGCATTAACCGTTCTATAAAATCCACCTCGGGCGTTACAACTTTATCCGATCGCGGTCTGAAAATATATTTCTTCCCCCGGCTTCTGCGATCTCGCGATGCAACGCGATGCAACGCGAT
Organism: Cyphomyrmex costatus; assembly: GCF_001594065.2. Lineage (NCBI taxonomy): Eukaryota > Metazoa > Arthropoda > Insecta > Hymenoptera > Formicidae > Cyphomyrmex > Cyphomyrmex costatus. The sequence continues at coordinate 21,711 of NW_017275315.1, read as the reverse complement.
GCAGAACGATGCTCGTGCGACGTCCGGTTCCTTACGTGCACCACGTAGCCACGCGCCGATCATTACGATCGCGAGAAGGCGGTAACTACCACCGATCCAGTTTGTCAAACGCAATTTGCGTGATCCTTCCCCGCCGCGGAAACGACACGGAATTGACTCGGCAACACGCCCGATAATTTACGGTTTTTGTACCGCAGACCTTGTGGCGCGTGCAGTAATGAAAGCAGATATAATATTACGACTGACTTTTTCTCAAGGAGAATAGATTTAATGGGATTGAACGCGATCGATGTAACTCGGAATATAGCTTTCGGACGAGAGAAATCGTCTCTCGCTGTGTCATCGTTCGATATTCTTTTGTAAAGGTGGATGTTTAGATTGGATCGAATTGTATGCCGTGGCTCATGCATTTCTCGAAGTGAAAAAAAAAAGTTGAGGACTTTTCTTGGTACGACTGGCCCTTGACTTCTCGGTACCACCACGTTAGTGGCATTCACCACATCGGTCCGGTCAAAGTAGAGTTAGCACGAACGGATTGTTTCTGCGGCCGAGCGAAGGCCTTTAGGAAAGTGTAAAGAGCGTCTACAGCGAGAAAGAGAGAACAAGAAGGGCGAGAGGAGAAAGAGAGAAGGAGTGACAAAGTAACTCTGGCGAGCCGGATGAGACGCAAGGAAGAGAGAAAGAACGAGGATGGAGCAAGAGATGAGCGTGGGGAGAAGAAAGGAGGAAAAGGTTAGCGAGGAGAGGAGAGGAGAGAAGGCGGTTCGAGGAGTTGAGAAGAAGAAGAAGAAGAAGAAGAAGTTAAGATGGTCCAGCTCAGGCAGCATCACCACCGCAGCCGGAGGTGATGACCTGCTCAAGGCCACCCGCTCCCAACCTCTCGGACCGAAGAGGGGAACCACTTTTCTTATTTTTCGTTGCTCCCTTTTCTCTCTTTCGGCTCCTTACAGCTCTCGATCTTTCTTGCTCTTTCTACTTCCTTCCTTCTACCCCTCTCTCTGTCTCTGTCTCTCTCTCTCTCTCTCTCTCTCTCTCTCTTTCTTTCTCACTCGTTTCCGTGCATCTGCCCTTCTTGGGCTCGCTGAACTTTGCATGATCCTTTCTCTCTTTCCTTCTATATCTATCTCGCCTTTTCCCTTCCCCTCATATTCTTCCTATACTTCTAAATTTGTTCGTAAAATAATTGATTGTTGCAAAAAATATTGTGAAATCTATAAAATAATTCAAAGCCTGCACGCTTTTAACTCTAGATTTTTCAAAAATCAAAATTAGTTACATCTAAGTGCACATTAAATGAAAGGTCATTGTAAATATAACACAGATTTTACTTCACTAGTTTTCTACTTTTGAATATTTTGAAAAATGACTAATTTAGTAACTAATGGTTATGCGCAGTATTTTTTAAATTTATTAGGATATCCACAAAAACAATTCACGTAAAACTCACAATACGTTCACGTGAACAAAAGAAAAATCAACCATAATACGAGAAGTCGTAAAATAACTAAAATCACACAACTAATCCGCTTGCCGCCGCGAGTGTTCACCAGTCAAGAATGCAGTACATCGTCGACACAATATAAAAAAAGTCAAGTCCTTCATTCCCTAACCGTTCAATTCGATCGACTGCTTTTCGCAAATGCGATCACCCAAACGCGAAACGTGCATGCGCGGATTAAATCTGATAGAAGAAATCTCAAATAAAATAATAAAGTTTCCTGCCATAATATTAGCCATAATCAAATTTATTAATAATTATCATACGAAATTTATTATTGTAGAAATAAAGATCGTGTCAGCAACATTTTTGATGAGTGTACTAAATAAAGAAATAATTCAGGACTTTATAGGGACTTCGCGCATTTTGATGCAGTTGCACAATTCGGTGTATCTGGTGTTTAATAAACGCGAGTCAACTGGAGTCAACGGTGCAGCTGTGCCGACGGCAAACTGTTACCTCGATTCATTATCAGTGACCTCTTTGTATACGTCTCTTTCATAGGACTCCTCCGTACGACCGCGGCGTTAATTTTTCTTAATTGAAATGTCATCCACAGAGTGATTCCGTTGATAATTGCAAGCGTATACATATTAAAAAAATCTATTTTACATAAGAGTATTATACGCGTGATTTAAAGATACGAGTTATTGTTCATTTTAATCTGATTTTTTTTTTTTTCTTCACTTGTCGCCTTCGGGCAACATTGTTACTTTCGCTATTTCGACAAAATGACAGTGATTTCTCGTACGATTGTAGTTACGGCTAGTGAACAGAGTTATACCCTTTCCCGCACAAACGTGCTATGCTTAAAGGTTGATACGGTAATGGTTACACACCGTGTACAATAAATAAAAGTACGTGCACATTTGTTGCAGCGCGAGATGACGAAGCAGACCGCGTGAGCAAGATTGCAGAATATACGAAGGAGGAAAGCAAGAACCCGAGCAAAGGTAGAGACAGATAGAAATTATTAAAGATCTATAAAATAATCATACTTCTCTTTCGTAGATCTAAATACCTCGAAAGTGCACGACTTTTTTTTACACAATCGACGAAAACGGCTTAAATGATAACAACGTAGGGTCGCAAAAACTCCTTTGAGAGATCAGCATATTACTTTCCCGAACGATCTTATCGCGGAAACATTAAGGTATGACTCGACGATTTCAACAATACTATTGCATTTACGCGCAGTGGGCCGTAGATTGTATTCGTCGTCGTCGGGTAAGAATAATTCCGGGTTACGGCGTCGTGTCAACTTCTTCGTGAAATGAAAGACGAAAATGTCAGACGGATATACCGTCGATGGTCGATGTGCCGGATCGGCCGGATCGGTAACAATAGAATTAAGCCACGTGAATACCTTGCAGTTTACGCCGATCTCTCGTCCTTCGGCTGGGTGAAAGTCTGCAAGAATTCGCCCTCGATCGTGTTGCGAACTTCACATTGAGATCCTCCTGACATGTCACGATCTCGCTCGAAACTAGTAACGCTGGGTAACAAACACCTCACGTTGTCTTGTAAAACAGCAACGTGTACCGTGCCAATCGTGCTATTGCCCGCCCGAATGTCGAAGTCACGATTCTTAATCAAAATAGAAAGAAACTCTTAAAATCTGTAATTTACAGCCTAATCGAGTAATCAACAAAGTTATCCCAAGTTATTAAGATATTAAAGTACTAATCGCTTTTACAGAGAAGTAAAAGATTTAAAGAGTATAGCACATAACGCGCGCGTCGATGGAAGAGAGATCAAAGTGCGACGGGAAACGGAGGCATCCTAATAATCATCTAATTTTTTCCGATGTAAACATCGAGCCATTCGTTAGCATTATGGACTCGCTAGACTGTGGATATAATAACGAATGACTTTCTCCTCGTCTTTTATCTTTGCACGCATAGATATATACGTTATATCCTCGCAGTTTTGTCTCGCGGACGCGGTAGTTCCGCGCGAGTATATATGCAACGAACGGTCGCTATCGGTCTTTTTCCATTTTTCCGTAAAAAATTAATTGGATAGGATTCTCGCGGAGTGATTCGCTTCCTACTCGTTTTACAGCCCGCTCCCACGAAGGCACGAGCGAAGTCGGCGATAGTAAGCGTCATCGGCCTCTCGAAGCACGTACATCGGACCGCCGCGTTTAATGCCAATGTTTCCGCATTCTGGAATCTTATTTCTGAACGGGGAATATTCGCTGTCTAGCCGCTGCAGTGGCAAAAATGTGCTGCCGACTGCCGACTGCTCACGCCGTGTCAAATCCTCACGGAAAACCTCGCGCGAACATCAGCCAGACATCGCGCCGCGCCACGCCGCACCATGTCGAGATTTTATGGTCTGCATATACTCGACTGCATACTGCATAACGCTAGGTAGTCCAAGATTTGTTCGAGAGAATGGCCGATTTTATCGTAGATAGATATCGTAGAATAGAATTAATCGTCATTGCGCGAAGCGACACTTCCGCGATGTAAAATTTTATTTCTGCCCACGAAACACACACATCGGGCCGACACCTAACGGCGAAGATATGACGTTGAGCTTGGTTGAATCTTTTACTATTTTATTAGGAGTTGGAGAGTTTACGGATTCGATAGAAAAAAGACATATTCCTGATATTCCGATCGATTTCTCATGCTTTCAATAAGAGGTTTAAGCGCATATTTAGCAACGGCATTTCGGCGTCCCTCCTCACGAAATGTGAGAATTAATTCGCGGCGTGCAGGACGTTAAATGAATTTCTCGCGATATGACACTTCTCACTTCCGCGCGAGAATATGTCAAGAAGTTAAATGTGATAAATGGACATTATGCCCGCGTCGGCACGATGTAATGCGAATCCGCGTCTTATTTAAGGATCTAACCATTCGCGACAGCGCACGATACCACGATGTATCATGGAAAAGGTATGGAAAGGTAGAAAGGTGATGTGTAATACGTGAATTAGAATGTGAGATTACCGAGCAAAATGTTGGATTTCGCAACACCCATTTGTATCAACTATATCGGCTATCCCTTTATTTGAGTTCATCGTTCGAACGACACGGCGGTTCGGCATGGATTATTTAATATCTGCATTACGTTGTTATTACGCTGAACGCTATCGGACATTTCTTCTCGTGTAACTTTGTGAACGGTTGTTGAGCACGAAGGAACGTGCGTACAAAAAATCGAATTGCAAAAACCGGAATGTTACGCGGAATAGTCATGAATTGCTGAGCTGTTATTAATACGAATAATCTTTACAAGACAACGATCAGACAAGTATTAGGGTAAACCCGGTATATACGCCGCACCTATCGAAAACTTAATTTATCAATTATTATTTACTATGTTTAAAGTAAATTAATTATATAAATAGAATCTTTGTATCATCTACTACTATAAAAAAAATATTAGAAATCTAAAATAATTTATTTTCCATATTAAAAAGTAACTTTTTCAAACCCCTGCATTTTTGCCATTTATCCCATAGGGGGGGGATAATATGGCCACTCATATATAATTCATAAGAAAATCACAAATAATCTATAAATAAGATGTAAAATGACGACGTAACTTGCATTGTTTATTAATATATGACAATTTTTATTGTTCAGAATGAAAAATGGAATACAAATAGGACTTAACACAATTTTTTAAAATAGCTTCAAATCTTTGAAAATAATCTTTAAACGTTTAAGATTTATCAACATTTATGCATTAATGCAATGTATAATTGTTAGAATTAACAAAAACTTCTTAAATAGAGCGTCTGTGCTGCGGCACAGCATCCCGCTCGCTAATAATGCAGTATATCCCAAATAGATGGGATATATATGACAACTAATTAAACAAACAATACAGGAGCAAAGCACTTGTATTTTGCTATACAACATGCTTTACTATTCCTCTACACATATGTATTGCAAAATAACCACTAAGTCTTTTACACGCTCTATAATAATCATTTTATGTAGATTATAAATTATGATGGCACTACTTATTACAGTAAAAAATCGATTTAACTCGCAATAATTTCATTAATATTAATAGTAAAGAACTAAAATCATAACATAATACTAATATACCATAAAGGCATGTAACAAAGTAATTGACGGAAATTTATCCCCACTCCTTCTATTTTTTCTGACTTCTGCGGCGTATTTGCTGACGCGGCGTATATATATCGGGTTTACCCTACGTGACGAAATGTAAGTAGCAAGGAATACGAAGTCGCTCCTAAATCGCTGTAACTCGAGATCAACTTTTTAATGCTCAATGTATTAAGTTGCTTTATCCAGTCTAAGTCATGAAAAGAAGCTCGCTTTTTCGAAAGTAATAAATTACGACATCACGAAGTGATGTATGTTGGAAGATATAGGTATAAAATTGGATAAAATGTACACAATGTTACAATACAATCTGTGCTATCCAGTTTTCTCTCCAACATCGCTTTTTTACTTCAAAGATGATATAATTAAACAAACTAAATTTCTCAGAAAAAGGGAAAAACTATTTTTTAATTTAACTAAAAATTATTGACTAAGAAAATAACATTAGTAAAAAAGAATATAGGTATGTATTTTCAGAAACATAATCAAATGTTATTTTTGTCATTTTCACAATTCTTAAAAAATCATCCTTTTTGTTGTTGAGTTGTGACACAATTTTAACATCCAACAAAGTTATAACAAATCTAAGATAATTCATCAAACATCAGTATAACTCAAAATGTGTCACTTTTATAGAAAGTATAATATATTATTTCGTTAAAAACTACACCAGTGCTATTTGGCAGACGAAAGTTAATTTTCTTTCGATGATCGCCAGAGTATTCTTTATCTAATTCAGAAACTAAAGAATTAAATTTTTTTATTTGTGTCATTTTTGAAATAAGAGAGAACGACGATATGTTTCTTTAGAAAAAATCAACGAGCCGATACAAAGAACATCGCGTTTCACTCGGCATTTGAAAATCAATGATTTATCCGCTGTAACGCGCGGATTTATTGCTAAATACATTGCTTCACAACAGACAATATATCATTTGAGACGTTTAACGACGCGAATGTCGCACGATCATCATATCGGCTGATGAAACAAAAAGAGGGAGACCATTATATGAGAATATCCAGTACATTGACGCAACGCGGGCAATTCGGATCTCGGTGCCAAGGACAAGTATGCTTTTAGTGGCGGCACTGATTTTGCGGTTTGCCTCCTTTCTTTTTTCCAAAATAGTATTCCTCGAAGAAAGCCGTTTGCCACTCATTGCGACAGACGTAATCTTCACTTTCAGAAACTATATGAACGATGATGTAATTTACAACCGTAATTTACCTTATGGTATAACCACTATTATCATACCTATACAGCATCATGCATATGGGCGTGAATAATAAGAATTATCTTAGTCACGATAGAGTAAAATTGCATCCTTAACCCAGACAGCACACAACATCCATTGGACATCCAGACTTGGTTTCAATCTGGTCCATACGTCCATGGATTTAGTACGAATGTTTTAAAAACGTACGTTATTCAACGTATAAAGTGTTTACATTTGAACATTTAAAAAATGTTTATCTCATGCAAAAAATTTTCTAAGTCTGCTTGTGACGTATTGCTTTCGTTGACTTGCGAGGTGAAAATTTTTTTATGATCGCACGAGGAGTTTTACTTTTGATATCTCCGGTAATGCGAAATATTATTAAATTAAAGCTTAATTCAGATATGCAACAAGCGACAAGCAACAATAGCTTGCTGCTCGCAATCATAATAGTTAGGAATCATTTTGCTTTCAGTGTGCAAATTTGTCTGGATTGTGGTCAAAAATTTATTTAATATATTAATTTAGTCCAGTTTTAGTCCATTGCATCCTAAAATGGACGTTTTTAAGAAGTCCAAAATGGTAACACTGGATATTTTTAAAACGTTTTTAAAATATCCATGGATCTAATCTGGATGTTTTTAATATGTCCAAACGTCCAACATGTACGTTTTAAATACATTTTTTAAACATTACTGTGCTGTCTGGGAATATCGTTCACTGATCTACTGTTTCTATAATATTCTAACAATTGTTACAGTTATATGTATACAATTTGCAGAATATAAAAAATATACGTATTAAACATATATCGCAGATATAAATGTCGTAAAAATTTTCCGATGTGTTTGCGCATCGCGGTTTAGATTTATAAACTTTACTGTTATGCTCTCTCTTATCTTATACGTCAATCTAATTTCAATCTACAAATTGATGCGTTCTACCGTTTTTATTAATGAATCAATTAAACGTTCACGGAATTATCAAGCGACGTAACTCATAGTGGCATGACAAAATCATCGGTTCATCTTAAAGCCGATTATATCGCATAGCGGTATACTCAGGTCAGCATAGATCGTCCGGTTTGCGTCCTACGACTTTTCTTCGGCGAGCAAACGGTTTCGTTTCGTTGACACATTCCATAAGATTAATCGACTCACGTAGCAGTTCGGGTGACATCCGCAAACTGGTATACAAGACACAGATCTACGAATTCCAAGAGAAACTGTTATGTCTCATGTAGCTAATTTATGACGCGTATGTGCCTCTGTAGCTATTTCGCTATTGTTTCGGTGGATTAAATTAAAATAAATTCGAACATTTGCATGAAATATTGTAACAACAACGAAGATGACATCCAACGCAAATCAAAGAAGAAAGGGGACTCGGAGAGTGATGAATGAAGTGATATACGTAAATACACGCTGATTTTTCTCATACGGTATAATGTTCGCAAAGAACATAATTCCGAGCAGGAAAATTAAAAATGTGTTCGCGTGGTAGCACATGGAAAACGCGAGACTATCCCTCCTTTCGTACATGAAAGCGCTTGATGTTGGTGCTAACCGCGGAAGCTGGCCTCGACAGGCAATGTCGCCCAGTCTTACGACAGCCTTCTTGCCAGTACGAACGAGAATTTCTACTGTTGTTTCCTCCTTTACCACGACGATACATCAACGTTCTTCTGAGAATCGTTTCGTGCCGACTAAACTCAGACTCGCGCAAAACGCACAATAAACTTCTTCCACGTGAAAGTTTGCCATAACTGCCAGCTGAGTTATGTACTCTTCAATAATTAAAATTAATTACCTGCCAACTTAATACTCGCAAAGTTGGATTGTAAAACAAGAGTGGCCCTCGCGAATTCTGAATGTTGTGCCTGCCGTTTAATCAGGTATATCTTGTAACGTATATTATCTGTTTTTTATCAGTTACTACTATCAATTTAATGCATTAGTGAATGCAAAGTGCACATTATTGAGTCTCTATCTTTCATATGTTTTTCTAGATTTGTTATCTCTATCAGTATTATACATATAATTTACTATGAAAGAATATTAAAAAATAACAGATAAGATCTTAATTTACATAATTTGTTTAGCTGATTGGTTATAAAGATGTATTAATTATAACTTCACAAACTCGTAATCAAATATTTGTCAAGACAGAAATATAGTACAATGTCTGACACTTGCGAATATTTTCTATTGCTTTATCATTTTGAGACAATATAAAAGCAATTTCGTTTCAAAAAATTATATCATTTCTTAATTTATTTAAATCTAATATTACTTTATTTTATATTATATATATTTATTTGTATAATGATTATCATTCATTTAAATTATTTATTGAGAATTTTTATAATTAAGTATCGTACACACATCGCATTTTGTAGTTGATTTGCCAACTAAATAAATGTTGAATTGTACAGAATAAATATAAGATTCACGTATACTCGAATACATTCACACACACAATAACACGTGCAGTGTCTCTGATAGCGGTACAAATATGGTGCGATTGTCTGGATGATGCATCGAAAACCATCAAGTTGCGCGAAAGTTGCATCTGTTGCACGTGCATACGATCGACGATTAGTTACGTCGTACTGTGCACTACGCCAGGAATGTTAATCAGGAGTTAGCGCGGTGCGCTTTATTAACCGTGAATTAAAATTAGTCATAGTTTCGCAGTATGACGGCATACGTAAGCGTTCGGCAATGCGACATTATATACCACCAATGATTTATAATTTACGAGCAGTTGGATATTTTAAGAATCTCATTTGCACACTCGTAGATAGATAAAGAAAGTTCAAACTAAAACTTTGCATTGCGATATTCATTATGAAAAATTACGTTGTTAATGGTACTGTAACTTACTCGATTTAAATATTCCTACTTAAACTAAATAACATGCAAAAGTTTTATCAGTAGGTTTAGAATGTGGAAATCCTTGAAACCATGCAAATATAAATAAACTAAATAATCTGTGTTTTCGAATTGAGCGAGCAATTTAGAGATCTCATAGTCAAAATAAAATAACAAGTTAAAAGCAAAAAAATTAAAATGTAAAATGTAAACAAACAAATTAAAATAAAATATTTTGAATAAAATTTAAAAATCGAAGTAAATTTCAAAGAAACAGGATGAGATTAATATGAGAGACAAGTTTTTTTTTTAAACTCACATTTTATGATTTTACGAATGAAACGCAGCACTTTAAAATAGAAAGAAACTGAATTCTCTCTTTAGAATATATTGAACTCTGACAAATGTGAAAGATCGCAAAATAGCACGTTTGCGATTCGTCAGACGAAAAGCATGAAAAATCGAAGAGATGATGTCATTTTTTAAACGATAATACGTTCACTGCGATGTATAATGTGTTGATATATGCGCGATGAATCATTCAAGCGATTTGCTGGTTCGCTATTTAATAGTGCAAATATAATATTTTTACGGATGCATTTCCTTTACGAAAGAATTCTTAAAGTATAGTATAATAGTACATATTATATTAAAGCAGAAGAACATTGAAATAAGATTTACGAAATGTACAGAAGAATTTTTAATGAATTGACTTTGTGTCATAAATATATAACAGCAAAAGCCCGTTTAAAGAATAGCATATTTTTAAATATCTTACGAGAATCTATGATGTTTGATTAAGCAAAACGAAGACAGTACCATTCAAATTCCATTAACGCAAATTCTATTTCACCTTGAATTCGTTAGCTTATCACAGAAAATAAAATAGACATTCCATATACAAACGATAGCTTGTCAAAACGTAATGGAAAACAGCAGTCACATACATTATATTATCTTTGATTTCATCATATTTAGCAAGAAATTACACAATAAAATCTTATTAGGTATATTTATATTATATTTTATTATAACAAACCTTTTTCATCTAAATTTTATATTTACAAATTCTATATAGCTTATTAATAAACATTAAAATATTTTAGTTACTATATTGTAGTCTTGAACTTTTTGATATCAATATCAAGAATGTTTCTGAAATATTGTTGCAGACACGGTAAATGGTAAGATGGAGAACTGCGGAGGCGGCCAACGCCTGCCCCCGGACGGGGACGAATTTCCAGCAGCGTACCAAGAATTCAACAACAGTAGCAACCAGCCACCGTACAGATATATCGCCACGACAAGGACAGCGTCGATAACTACAAATGATACAGGATTGTGCAACGAAAACGAGTCGTTCCGTACTGGCGAGACTCTTAAAATGCTCGCGAACGATAGCAACGTTGTCGGTTCAAGAAGCATTATTCTACCCGATAGTAAGATGACGTTCACAGGCACTGAAAACGTGAGGCAGGATATAAACAAAGTCGCGAATATGGAGAACGTCCGGTCTGAGGTGGGCAAGGCTACGTCGACTAATGTGGATAATATATGTCAAGATGTGAAGTCCACCGAGATTACTAACGAAGAGAAAAAATCGTCTTATCACACTTCGGAAGATATCGCGAAGAAAAACGCTTCCATCGTCGCGGGAAGTTCTCTTTATTCTTGTCAGACGACTAATAGCAATTTAATGATAAGTGAGAAGAAGATGGAGATCGCTGGATATTATCATAAGGCCGTGACAACGCTCGAAGAAGTGCCAAGCCACGTGGAAAAGGACGCGCCTGTTGATACCCCACCGCCTCTTCCATTGACAGGTACTCATTACTTATCTAGCTTCGAATGAAATCTCTCTTCATCTTTCTTTTCTCCGAAGCAATATATTAAAAATACATAATATCAAATTTAATATTTTCGAAAAGATTGATTCCTCCTCCCATTAAAATTATTTCAAGCATATGATATTTTTATATATTAAATACTCCTTTTTTAATATATTTTTATACTTTTTGCAAAAGTACGTTATGTTATTCACAGGTCCACCAAAAATAGAGCAACAAGTATTGCATACGAGAATTACTCCTACGATGGAAACTCCGCAGAGAAAGTTTTCCTTGAACGGTGATCTTTGGAGACAAGACGACAAGTCCGAGCGATCTGTTCGAGACAAAATCGCAATGTTTTCATCGCAAAGCAATCTTGACACGCCTCTATTTCCCAATGCCATAACAGCGGCAGCAGCCACGAACAACAGCAAACGCCTCTCCAAGTACAAGTCCTCCGAAGATGTTTGCTGCGATGACAAGAGCAACGAACAGAAGGATCGACCGTCCTTCTTCGCCGACAGGACGCAGAGTTCTTTCGATCTCACCGATTCAACCAAGACTATGACTGGGCATGACTCCGCGAAGAAATATAATCAGAGAGCGCTTAGTTTGCCTCAGACTGTTCAACCTGTTCTATTGAGTCCAACTACGCAAACCACGCGGGTTCCAAAGACGCTACCAATTGTTCCGTCGAAATCGTTATCTAGCCCACTGTCAACTTTGTACGACAAGCAGAATTTCTTAAATACGGCGACAAAAAATTATTGTGCAAATACCGCCGAAAGCAGCAATTTACAAAATACCGTGCATTCGAACATCGGTAAAACTGTAAATTCTTGTAACAATTCCACCAACTCGATTAAACCAACGAGCACGCCTTCATTAACGCGAGCTATCAGTTTTTCGGGCCCGACACCTTTTGTGCAAGATCGAGATTCTTTAACAACCGATTCCATCAATAACTCACAAATTTCGAGAACAAATTCCTTAGCGTCCACGTTTAAGCGACCCGGAGAAGATGTTAGGAGGAACAGCTTGAATCAACTGATCGAGCAGAGACGAAGATCAATATCGAAATTACGTGGTCTGGTTATACCGGAAAAAGATACCGTATCAATTGATCAACCTATCGTCGATTTACCGGAAATCAAATCACGAGATTCAATATTATTGCATCAGGTAAGATTTGAAACACAATGCTGTTCAACATTTTGTTTAATTTTTAATTCGATTTTTAATTCGAATATCTTATATAAAGTATTAATCTTTATATTTTATATATATAATATTTTGTAATATTTCGTAATATTTCAAAAAATTGATCAGCTATTGCTTTGAAAAATTTTTTGTGAATAATATTTAATGTCTCTACATTTTATGTATGCAAAAATATTCAAAATAATACATTATTTGCACAATGTACTTTTTTTTCAGATACCAAAGGCAAATATTCAAGATAAATGGGGGTCTCAAAGTTCCTTAACCAGCAACGCCAGCACAACGAGTCAGCCCTTGAAAGCGACAACATCCTTCAAGATGCCGGCACCTCAGATATACTCCAAGTACTCCCCGGCTTTCAAAAGAAAGTCTCTTACGGTTTATGGTACTTCAGTGACGCCAAACTCCACGATAAACGGCAGCAGCCCGATCAAAAGTTCTCAATCAACAGCAATGTCCACATTTTCGGAGCCACCGAAAAGCCTGGAGAGTATTTGCAGCCCAACAAGAAGTGATTACAGCTTCGAGTTTGCTTCAACGACGAGCTCACCAGACGGCTCACGTACTAGACCGAGGACGATGCAGAGGAAAGCTCGCTTAGATTACGATGATTCCGACAATGATTCGGCCGTGAGCAGCTCTCAGAGTAGCATATCTCGCGGCTTCAGTCCGCCGATGTCTCCAGTACCGTCAGAAAGATCTACCATCTCATCGGAAAGATCTTATGTCTCCGCGGAATTAAACTGCCAACGCCGGTCTTTGATCGCAGACAATTTGAGCAGAATTTCAGTCGCACGAGACATCAGAGATCAAACTACTACATCCGATAAAGATCAATTCACCTCCAGGATAGGTGTTCTTGGTGAGCGAACATATCTTGCCGAAAGATCATCTTCCAGTAGCAGCGGGTCAAATCCGCGCTCACCACAGCCAAATGAGTTTGTTTCGAGAAGTTCGCAAATTCCTCAGAGACAATTGAGGCGGTCGAACAGCACCGATACAAATTGCAGCACGTCCTCGACGCTCACATCCGGGTCTCAAGCCAGTGCCGAGTCTTTATCCCGAAGAGTACTGAAGCCGCAAAGTGTGGAGGCGATAAATCGAAAGAATATCTTGGCAAGCGCCAGATGTCGAAGCGGCAGGGATCTCAACGGATCGCCGCTAATCCAGCGCAAGTTCTCAGATGACGAAGATGCTGTAAAAGAAACCGTTCAGAATGGTGGTGCTATTCATCAGATAAGCAATAACTCGGGGAGCGATCCCGCGAGCAAACAAGAGATCAAGATTGCGTATATAGAAGTCGCGGATCCTCCCTTCGCGGAAGATGACGGATCGTTACAGAAGATGGAGGAGAAACCTAAATTGCCACCTAAAATGAGTTTTCCACCGCCAGCTGTTAGACCGCCTAAATCTGAAATGTTGGAGCCATCAAACGATCTTAAAATGTGGGTTCGAGCGGAAGTGAAGACTTTGGCGCGATCAATGGAAGAAAAATCAAAATATGACAAAAGTCCAATCCTTGCAGCTCAAAATTTGGAAACAAGAAATAGTCGTGGCTCCATATTTAACCAACCTGTTATTACAGCGTCCAACGATGATTTGTCTTCAAAAATTAGAACTACGGTAGGCGATACGAAGGTCACCACGATGGAAATGTCGAAACCACAAAGTAAAGCGAATTCAATTCCTAGAAAAAATATGGAAGATCAAAATGATCTTTTGACGATCTTAACGACGAAAAGCCGTTCCAGATCAGCTATACACGTCGACGAAGGAACATTTGGCAGATCAAAGAGTCAGATGAGCCTAGAAGATATACTTGGCGCTAAACCAGATTTGAAGTTATCCCGTACGCAAAATACAGAACCAAAAATTGAAAAGAACGGTATAATGTCAGGCTCGCCACTAAAATCTGCTTGGGAAATTTCGAAGGAAAATCGATACGGGAGAAGAGGCTCTATTACTTCGAACGAGTCCTTGTCGGAGGACAGACCCTTTGTTTCGAAAATACCCACCTTAGGGAGAACTAAAACTGTCGACAGCGGCGATGAGATGACAGAAAGTGTCGAAAGAATAAAAAGTGGTGTAACCGTGTCGAAGATTCCGACATCTCGTGGCTTAAATCGACGCAGTGCCAGTGTCACGGACATGAAGAAAGCCCTGGAAAAGATTGATACCAGTCCTGTGCATAATCAATCACAACAGACCACCGCCAGCAACACTCATAATCGATTTCCAAGTCTAGACAGCAGTGTAGACGAGAATATTGGGACGGAAATAGACACCGATAGATGCTATGGCGAGCAATTTGGCAGTATCAGTTCGCTTGCCAGCAGTACCAGTCTAATCTCGCAACAAGAACTAGCGCAGCTGGTCGAAGAGGCGAGTTTGGAAGAGGCACGTGGAGCGCACGACGTTATAGTCGTTTTGCTTCACAAGGAGAATCCGACCGGCAGCGTTGGCATTACTTTGGCTGGTGGTGCGGATTGCGAAGTGAAGGAGATCACGGTTCATAGAGTACTGACGCACTCCATCGCGGACAAAGACGGCCGGGTGCAGAGGGGTGATAGGATTCTCAGCATAAACGGTCGGAGCACGCGAGGTCTCACACACAGGGAGAGCATGGCGGTACTGAAGCAACCGAGATCGGAGGTCGTGTTGGTCGTGTCGAGGGTCAGGATGGAGGAGGGCTGTAAGCTGAGGTCGCGAACTGCGAGTGTCGAAACCATCGTCGAAGGTAAAACATTTCGCGTGAGAATTTTCACGATCCATTTTGATGATAACGGAATCGATATAAGTAAAGGAACTTGTCTCTCGTAGGGTTAGAGACGAATGGAAACGTGGAGGACACAGCGTGGGGACCACCGTCCACCGTGGCGGTTTACAAGGATGGAGCTGGTCTCGGATTTAGCCTGGAAGGCGGCAGAGATAGTCCCCTCGGAGATAGACCTTTAATCATTAAGAAGATATTCACCGGTAAATTTTCGTACATTAGCGATCGAATTTCATATTAGAGGATAATGATAATTACAACGATAACGATTGTTATATGTATATTAAAATAATTGAGATAATAGAAATTATATTATATGTTATCTGAATTTTATCTTTTACAACAGGAGGTGCTGCCGAGAAAACGGGTGCTTTAAAAGCCGGGGACCAACTGCTTGAAGTAAACGGTAACGATGTAACGCGAATGTCGAGAATAGAAGCGTGGTCTTTAATGAAGAAGCTACACGACGGTGAAGTGAATCTCCTAGTCAGGCATCCTGCCACTAAATCCTCGTGAGAAATACGAAATCCTGATTGTATGATGTAAATGAAATGTAGCAATGTGCCAAGCAAGCGTCTGGATTATTTTTCGATCGATATTTGTTACGTAGGTATAATGGTTAATAAGGTATGTTATTAATTTGTTTTGTTCGAGAGATTTTAGATATGAACCGATGTTATATGCGAGAAGCTTTTTCTATTGTGCTGATAAATTTAAATAATGTCGCTGTTTAGTCAGAATCAAAAATCTCAAATTTGTCGATTTATAAAAAGAGATGAACTATTTAATGATACTATTTTTAAGAGCGTCTAAATTAATCGATAACTACCGTACACATTCATTGCTCTAATAATTGCATTGTCATTTATCATAAATCAAACGTGCATCTTATGCGTAAAAATAGTTTTAAAATAGTATTTTCCGCAGAGAAGATATACAAATTAACGATACAATACAATAGTCTTGATAGGTTCTTTGCAATAAAATCAGTACGCAAAAAGAGATTTAAGATTGCAAGTTTTCAATCTAAATCGACAATGCAATATGCAATCCATATGCAATATTAGACATGGAATTTTTTTATTTCGTAAATTTCGTCAAAAAGCAGCGATATAGTATCTTAATATAGTATATGTTTTGACAACGAAATATATATATATATATATAATATATATGGAAATTTCAATATATGCCATACGCAAATGAATCGTAATATTACGGAAATGAAGTACGTAGGCATGTCAATTAATCATTTAATTAAGCGATACGTTGATAACACGAATCGCTCGTACATTAATTCCATAGTGCCGGCCGTGCAGTAATAGTTCGAATTAAGGATTTGCAACAAGTAAAATAGCTAAGTAGGTAGTTATAATATGAGCCTGATTGTAGATTGCCTATTTCTAATCGATTTTAGCCACCCCGTCGCCTTATTATAGTGGTTCCTGTTACATTAGGATACAAATGATAGAATATTTTCATATGAAACGGTGATGAAATGATGCGCCGTTATATAGCATATAATAAGAGAGAAAATGACGCGAGAGATCGTTTCAGTTTTCTATAAGTGACTCCGATTAAATATTAATTAACTTAATTGGCGATTAACTGATGGAACGGCAACATTTCTAACAATATAAATCGTTATCCTTAATCGAATTTTTCTTTTCTTGTATGAAATAACAAATATTCAATTTTATTATTCATGTTATTAATAAGATAGTACAGTTATTGCTTAATAAGTTAATCGCTGATTATATCAATCAATTAGTTCGAAGTCGCTCATAAATACAATAAAACCACGGAACAGGTTTATGTTAAAGTAATCCTCAAATAAGAGTTTATAGACATCATCTGCTATCCATGGTTCATTCTTTACAAAAAAAATGTTAGAATCAATTTTTTAATACTTATTCAATTTATTTGAATTTATTTAAAAAAATTATTTCAATTCAATAATCTATATATTATACATCATCATTATGATAAATAAATTTGCAAAATAATAATAAAGTATAAATTCCCTTATGTAACTAAACATTGGCAGATCAATTGTTTAAATAATCAAATATTGTTCAAGCTCTTACTTGAGAATTTTTTTATTAAATTAGAAAATTCTTTAAAAAAGGCCATCTTGACGCCATCTCGTGGCTATCCATATAATAAGATAATAAACTTTAAATTTGCTCGCAGCGTAAAGAAAGCGATCGCTACTGAAATCTACAATCGCGCCAATTGAATTTTGCAAAGTTCTTCAGTAGCTTTCGCTGCAAAAGCATTCACGAGATCACGTCGATTGCGATCATCTCGATAAAACTAATGCGCCAACAGCAGTATATAATGTGCTTAATCACGCGAGGATACCGCATCGCCGCGTACATGAATAGAATGCTGTTCGTTCACGATGCGTGTATGTCGAGATATTATCAGCGAAAAATTATCCCTGGCACGAGGCGCGACGTTTTGCGCGATTAGTCGTTTTACAGGCAGTAAGGATATAACGGGATGAAATATAATTATATTTCAAACGCGAGATCTTGGGGTCCGAGACGAGGGAAAGGAAGATGGCGAACAGTCGCGCTAAAGACACGCTCCCCGCTTCGCGCTTCATTTCCTGATTATCATTCTCCCCACACCTGTTATATCTTTATTAAGAATGTAGCGGGATAAAATACGACTTACCGATCTCAGTGTAAAGACCCGGAAGTCGAATAGAACCAGCGGGAGAACTAACAATGGAAAAACGGCTCTTCTCGTAAACGCGCATTTATCCGTAGCGGTGACTTTTTTTCGAACTGAATACCGCAGCGATCGACGCGCAACCGCGACATCTCGTCTGACGTGAAGTGCGCCGCGAAGACGGATTCTTCGATTAATTTAAATTGATTTTCGCAAATCCATTCTCCAGGCAGCATCATGTTCAAAATTTGAACGTAAGACGTCTTCAAGATGCCATCAAAACGTTTTTTTTTTTTTTAGACATTATACCTTATCGCAACAGTTATAAAGAGATTTTTAAGATATCATAAGACATCTTAAAAATGCCTTTATAATGGCTGCAAATAGAGCTTTGCTATTATTATAAAGTTCTTTAATATGATTGATTCATTTAGATTCAATGATGAACTAAAGGCAAGACTAATTATTATATATTAAGGAACTCTACAACAGTTACAAAACTGTTTTCTCCGCTGAACGCAGCTATTATAAAGACATTTTTAAGATGTCTTATGATATCTTAAAAATGCCCATAAACTGTAAAAATTCAATTGTAGTCTCTCGATTATTCTTTTTGCATTCGACTACAATTAGTCAATTTTTACGGCTTATGACGAAGATAAGCGCAAGACAATCTTACGACTCATTTTGGACATGTTTTACTATCTGGACTATTTGACTTGAATTTTGAATTAAATGTTCGATATTTCACTGCTTCTCACACATTTCAATTTTCGAAAAATAGAATTCTCTTGAAAAAAAAAAATCTTTTCCCGCTATCTTGCGTCCATATGGCCATAAATTTTCAACATCATTGAAACGTGGACTGATCGATCGTTAGCTCAATTTCATTACAATCAGAATGCGCAGAGTTAAGGGAAGTGTCATACATAACAGAATATATAATATAAAGGAATATATATTTAAATATAATACGAAAGCATTTCGGGATATGCATTTATTAAAATTTTGTGCTGTGATATGTATGAATGACACGATTTAGCATAAAACAAGCAACTATTGATTGAAATACTAATCAATATTATTACGTATTTTAATCCAATGTAAATTCGTTATATATATAAAGCACTGAATTGTTCGTTTTTTTATTATTTAATGTTATAAATGCTCTTTTTATTGCGTACTTCCTATGCAAAGCGTTACAAACAGGGACTCCTTATACTATCTTTTGTCGAAAATATAGAATCTCTCAATATCAAGAAAAAAGTTAAAATTAATAAATTATTAAATGGATAAATCATATTGGAAAATGCATTTTTCACGCGTTTTTTCGTTCAAAGATTATGAGGTTTCTTGAGTTGTATTAGAAAACTATGTTCCCATCCCTTTTGTTCGTTTAAAATATATTTATTAAATACTATAGCTGTATATTGAAAATAACAGCGAATTGTATATATATATATATAAGAATGATTAATACCAATAAAATTTCTTTGGAACACGATCTTCTTTAATACCCATTTGTTCCATGATATCCATCTCGAATGTCTTTAATGCTGGCTGTAAATAAAAAACATACATTTATTTTTTGTCTCTACACAAATTTGTCTGTCACTTTATAAATATTGTTATGAAATCTTCATTCATTTTCTACATATACACAATGTATAATTTCTTAATAAGATCTATAAATGAAAATAAATAGACAGATTCGTGATATTTTACATACTTCGAAAGTTATTTTCTCCACATCAGCTTTAGTTGTATCTTTTGCTTGTTCTTGATAAAGTTGAGGTAATTTGTAATCTATCGTTTCTTGACTCAAAATAGGAACAGGAATAATTCTACCAGATCTCACAGATACTCGTACATGTTGACCATCCTCTGTGAATCGCCATTCTATCGGAGTTGCTTGCCTGCAACGATTTAATTTGTAAATTAGTATAAATATATCAAATATTGATATACTATAAATTTATCTTTATAAAATAAATTCTTTAAAATATAACAGATACTTACATATCTGAAGGATCAACCAATTGCACTTGTGAAGTCACTAATAATGGTTGTTCTTGCTGTACATATATAGGAGGATATTTTTTATTTATCTTCATACATTCCAGCTTCATATTAAGTCCTTCAACAATTACCCAATTTCTTTCTTGATAAATTTCTTTTACAATTCCTTGCTTTCCTTTATCTTTTCCTAATAAAATCTCTACCTAAAAAAATATCAATTTATACAAATGTTATAACACTTATATACTAAAGTACAATAATATTACACTAATGTCATCTTTTATTTTTTAACTTTTTATAAGAAATTAATCAAAAAAATAACATACTCTATCACCTCGGAAGAAACTCCAATTCTTAATAGGTTCCACATGAATAAAGTGATGATGTTTATTAGGAGCATTATCACGACGAAATTGATGAGTCCATGGACGATGTATTGAGAAATGAAATCGTTTCCTTTCAATCGTACGTGGCAAATAATTTGGCTTGTTAGGTGTCTTCCAATAAACCTTATTACATTAACAAATAAAAAAAATAGGAATTAATAATTAACTAATTTGTCAGCAGAGTATAATAAAACTTTAATTAAATTTTCATTAATTTGAGTAACAATTAATTTTATAATAGACACCACTTGCAAAAGTAAACAGTTTTCAAGTTCAGCCATTCAAAGTCCAAAAATGAGAACTCATCCATTTAATACTGTTCTCACAAAAAACATGTATAATATTCTAAAAATATATATACTCTTATATTTTTTTCTTTATGTAATATTTGTTATGTACTAATTTTTAAACACTACCTATATACTAGACTTTATTAATTGCTTATTTTTAATGTTATTTCTACCAATGTAGTTTAATTTAGATCTAAGAATTGGAAAAAGATGAAGAGTAAGTTGAACTGAGATTAAAGTTAATCTATTCTATATACGTTGATAGAAAAGAACACAAACTATATTGATACTTTCGATCAGCATGAAAAGTGAATTATAATATATTAAAAATTCATCACATATCAAAATATAATTTTCATAAACAAACACAGTTTATAATCTTTAGCAATGCACAGGAACAATTTGACAATTGTACAAACCTGTGCCTTAGCTCGTTCTATGTAACTATCTGGTAAATTTGAATATTTCTTTGACCACTCTCCTACGCGTCTTAACAAACTGGATGTTAATCTCATGTCTACTCCTTTAATTATAGCAAAATACTATATGAATACTCTTATATCATCTTATACCCACTGACACCCACTGATATGAATACCCTTGTATTTATATCATGGTTGGAACCATGGTGGAAATATACAAGGTGAAGTATTGCGCATAATGGTGACAGCGTGAATTAGTAAACCAATCAGAACGTGATACCATTTGTAGGCGCGCATTTTAAAATCGGAATCAAATATATACATTTTAATAACATATATACATCTTTAAAAGAAATTTACCATATTTCATATTCAATTCCTCTTCTCTTCGATTGATAGCTTGCAGC